>NW_017537244.1:0-45303 GCF_001853355.1 Bactrocera latifrons | reverse complement strand
GAGAGTATAAAATGTTCGGTGACACCCGAACTTAGCCCTTCCTTACCTGTTTTTCATACGGTTATGCTGCTTATGGTCTAATCAATCATCGTAAACTTGTGTCAATTGGGTAAAGGTGATTTTGCACAGTGGGTATATATCGTATATGGGTTGTCAGGCCTTACGGCCAAACCCTTAATTTAGAGTGGAGCCACACTTGGATCATTTAATAAAAGTATTTGCACAGAAGCAACCACTTATGGCCAATAGGAGAAGAATTGTGTTCCATGATCGAGAGTGACTCTCCAGCTACTCTGTGTGCCTCATTGGGAAAAACTTCCCATCAACTTTATAATCCATACTTGGCCCCTAGTGCTTGTTACYCACTCTGGTCTATGGTGGATGATTTTGTCGGTAAAGAATTTTCTTCAAGACAAGCTTTCAATAGTTTAATTCAAAATGCTATTAATTTTTATTTGCATTTAAAACAGTTTAGAGGTCCTTATTAGTTTAGTAGGTTAGTTTTTCTCAATGATGTAAGTACATACATATATAATTTTTTCAATTTATGATATTTTAAGGCGCATACCTAGTGTGATAGCCTAAACAATCCGATTTTTGGGAAGAAAGAAAAAACTATATCAATTGTTTAAAAGTTTGTTTTTGATAATAGAACATCTTGTTTTGCTCTCGTTTACTACCAGACCCATTTGCGTTGCATCTATGTCCAACCTGGAGAAAGCAGAATTGACGGTGCGGTTATGGCCAATGATATCGATTTCACCGGCGTACACCAATATTTGTTCACTCTTGAAGAAGATTGTACATTCTCTATTCAGCTCTGCACTCGAATTATTTTGTGTGTGCCGATCCTTTTTTCACGGGTCTCTTCAAACATTTGGCTCATAGTGAATATTTGGTCAGTTGTTGATTTTCCTGACCTGAAATCACTTTGACGATATCCAATCAATTTGCTGACGGTAGGCAATTTTCACACAGTACGCACGATAGATTCTTATATGCGATGTTGAGGAAGCTTACCCCACGAAAGTTGGCTCAGATTGTGGGGCCTCCTTTATTGTGGATAGGGACACTTAAATAATTTAATAATGTATTATTCTTGTTCTTATTATTTTTTCAAGTATAAATAATATAAATATATACATATGTATGTATATTTATTTATTTATTTATTTATTATTTGTAAAATTATAATAYAATTATTATTATACATTAAACATAAGGAGCACTAGCTACAGAGGCTTTCAGCTCAGTGTATTTAATATATACTAACTCTTTCATAAACACCTTTCGCTTGATTGCAGCCCACTGTACCGAGTGACGATGCAAATGAATAAATACATCGTGTATACGAACCAACGAACAGAACGCAWGAACATTAAGTTTACTCATCTCCATACAAACATATGTATGTACATACATTCATATATTTTTACATAAAAATGCGTTTAGACAGTATCTAGTGCTAACAAAGCGCTAAACATATTCCAGCTACGTAAAGTGTGCAAATCACACACGTACATACCAGAGTATGTACATATATATGTATGTATGTACATGAATGCGGCTACATCAAGATGCCCTGTATACATTTTTGAATAAAATTGATTAAAATTATGTTTATGACTTTAGTAAAATGTTTGGTTTGCCTYAATACATATGTAAGTACATACCAGCTGTTTACATATGTATAGTACAAAGTATATATGTATGTATAGAATGTTTGTAGAGTCGCAAACAGACATAACTGTACTGCTGCTGAGAAATATTATGAATATACATACGTAACGTTGAGTGAAAAATCGAGCAAAAACAAAATGTATAATGAATAAATTTTCGTCTTCTTCTCTTACTTCTMGAATWATTTAATGCATATTCAATGCGTCTRTGGGCRAAAGAGAGCGCTATAGAATACTCAGCAGCATTGTGTAACTAGAAGCTACATTGAATAGAAGAAGSCAGCTTGATGTATTTGGTGAGTGGGCATTCATTGAAAAGATGAAYTGTTGTGTATAGTTGTATTTGCATACATTCACACGTACATACATATGTATGTATATGTATATATGTACTGTTGTGCGGTTTGGATGTAGCATTTTACTTCTGGTTTAGTTGAATGCACGCTTTCGCTCTGGCTGGAAGTATAGTACATTAACTACAAAATAATTGTTTGATATTTTTTTTTTCAGTGCACAAAAAGATAATAACAAATAATTGATTTCTAGTCGGGAGTGGGTAAAAAGGTGGATATGAGTATGATTACGTGTGTATGTMTTTCGTAACTTTTAGTAGTGATGAATTCGTTCGAAAAATGGTTTTGATGATAAGTACATACATAAATTGATTATATAAAAGTGACAGAAATATCGGTAAGCCTATACACACATATTCATAACAAAATGCCATAAGATGATTTTCATAAAAAATTTCAATTCATCATTTCAGCCGCTATAAAGTGAAAATGTTGGACTCAGCTGCACTGAAGACCTTATTAAATAGCTGGGGCTTACCCGAGTTATTATCACAATTTCAAGGTATTACCGCTAAACAAGCAAACACTAACAATAAAACAATTTTAAGCTTTTTCATACACCTCCCTCCCGCTCCCTCTCCAACAGACGAAAACATCGGCATCGACGAACTGAAAATGATGAAATGCCAYCACATCGGCGAACTCTTACATTCCTACAAGTTAGGCACACGCATACGCTTTGAATATTACTTTGAGCGTTGGCGTCGTGATCAAAATCAACCATTGCTGCCTGCCAGCGCACCAAATCACTGCCAACATTATACGCTGTGCCACATGCTGGCGCGCACAACGCACTTGCCACATACCACCACGCCACCACCAGCAGCAACAGCAAGCGAGGTGATAACGGTTCATAAAAGTATGCAAACACGTGCTACGAATACTGCGGCGGTGCGTTGCGTCAACGTAGCGACCAATACGTCAGAGATGTTATTTAAAATGCCGACACAGAGTAAGACGCCGCCGCCGTTGGCGCCCGTTAAGGATGCGTTGCGTGATATGCCACAGCTGACACGTCAGCCAAGCATGCTGGACGACGGCATTATGTCGGAGCCKCCAACGAATGCGTTGTCAGTTAACGCAACAACAACAACAGCAATGCCAACCGCAACAACAGCTAGTGGTGGTGGTGGTGGTGGTGTCACACGTTTAGCGCCACAATTCCAATTTATCAACGACACGGACGAGGAAGAAGTTGACAACGGTCCGCTATTGCACATACTGAAATCGTCGGGTTTTAAGGGTCTCTCACTACTCGAATACTACCAGCAGCATCAGCATTTTATGAATGTCCATCGTACGTTGCTCATACAGTTGATAGTGAATTTCTTCGATATGAATGAATATCATTTGTCACTGCGTGTTAGTCATAATTTGGAGCAGCAGATATTGCAGCTCTTCCCCAGCGAAAAGTTGGAATACTATCGCACCGAGAAACGTGGCAAAATCTATGTGAAATTCTGCAATATGAAGCGTTATAAACGTGATAAGCCAATGTTGAAGCGCAAGTGGATGGACGATGCGGATGCGGGTGAAGATAGTGGTGGTGGTGGTGGTGCTCGTGATGTTGATGCAGTTGCTGCTGCGAGTGGTGGCATTAGCAATAGGCCAACGGAACCGGAGGTTGGTATTGAATGTGGCGATGACGATGTGGARGATCTGGCGCAAAGCTTTGAATACTGGCATGCYCAACATTCGCCCACCGGGGTGCAAGTTAAGACTGAGTCGCTAAGCGATGGTGATTACTAATGATAAGCGATGTCAATGATGTTGAAGTGATCTTAAAGTTGTGTATTAGTTTTATGTGGTGTATATGTTCCTTATGTAGTGTGTGAGGTCAATAAAATTRAATTAATTGGTGTCAAGTTAGTGGTTTTCAACATCTTTACGTTGAGACATAAAGTCGAGTTTAGTGTTTTATGTTTGTAAACAACCTCGAGTTTATCGGCTTGTGTGTTATAAATAAACTCTTGCTTAGAAATAAACTCGCGTTCAATGTTTTTTGTGTTTATAAACCACTGTAATTTCTCATTGAAGTGTGTAGAGAGGCTTAATTAGACTTTGTTAATTTACGKTGACAAATTGTGGAAAAGATCACAATATCAATACGATTTTGTATTATTTTGGTAATTTGGTAAAATGGTAATTAAACTTTTGATCTTTCCAACGGATTGGAGTTCTTCGTCTGYTTCCCCCRGCAGGTACTGCGTCGAATACTTTCAGAKTTGGAGTGTTTTCGTCCATTYGGACAACACAACCTAGCCAGCTTTGCCGGTGTCTTTTAATTCGCTGAACTATTTCAATGTTGTTGTAAGAGCTCATGCGCAAAGGACCATAAATCTTCCGTAGAACCTTTCCCTCGAAAACTCATTAGATGATGTCATTGTCTATGCCTCATTACCATATACATACATAGCAGGATGGGAATAATGAGTGACTTATAGAGTTTGGTGTTCGTTCGACTAGAGAGAACTTATCTTCTTAATTCAATATGCAAGACTAAAAATCTTGAAGGACGCAAGTTAAGAAAGTTGTATGGAGAAGGGTGATGTGGATGTGGATACATACTGCCACTTTCTCCTCCATTATTCAATCAGTKCAAGACTGAGGTTGAAATATCTAGTATATTGTAGTCTTACCTTCGGCGAACCAGAAGATATAAGAAGCAAAAACTGGCATTAGCCGTCTCAACAGATTTGTTTTAGGCTCAAAGCGCTTTATCGATTTGTGAGTGTCATTATTCATATAAAATTACATAATTTTGCCTTCATTCGAAAAAAAATGTGTAGCACTTTTATCGAGGTACTTAAGGTGATGTGATATRGAGACACTTCTAGTCATTCACTCCAAAAAATTGTTCCGTTTTCAGGTATATCATTCGTCTTCCTACGCGTTACTCTAATCTTATTATTTATAGATACAGTTATCTATAGTTTGGAAAAACAATACTCATTCAGTAATCACGAAACTGTCTGATACGGTTCGTTTAAGTGCGATATTTTAACTTTTTAACGCCATGCCAGCAGAACTCGATTACATTTATACAAAGCGAGATACATATTACGAAAGTTACCTACTAGAAAAGTAATGAAATTCTCTTATATTGGTTTTTATAAAGTAACTAAGCAGATGGTTTGGAAAGTTCGTAGACGTATATATAGWTAGTATAGTCAGTCCTAACTTTCAAAATCTGCAAATTTAATTATCATTCGAAAGTACATTWATTTTTTGGAATATTTTCTCTTTGTTGCCCGCGACTATGTCTGGAAGAATCGTTTGAGCATTTCGACTGGTAACTGGCGAATAACACACGTGATGTTTAGCTCCAATGCGTGAATCGAAGYGGCATAGTCCGCATGCACTTTAGACTTTTCACAGCCCTACAGGAAAACATCTAATGTTGTGATATCACACGATCTTGGTTACCAATCGACCGGCGCAAAACGTGAAATTATCTGCTCATCGAAGTGATCTCTCAATAAATCCATTGATTGATGTCATKTGTGGGAAGTGACGCCGTCTRTTGRAATCGAATGTCGCCGAGATCATGAGCTTCAATTTCAGTCATCAAATAGTTGGTTATCATGGCGTGATAACGGTCGTCATTTACGGTTGCGTGTTCACCAGTATGGACCGATGATTCCACTGGCCTTTTGGATAAAATGGCAGCTCTTGAGTCTTTTAAGGTTGCTTCTCGTCCCAAATGTGGCAACTTTGTTAGTATACATACCTATTGAGCCAGAAATGAGTATCATCGCTGAAGTGTCGAGAATGTTGCTGCCGCTGATTTTGGCTCGAAAACATCGGATCTTCTTGGAACTTTTCAAGAGCCCAAAGAGCGAAGCATGCTGTTTGGAAAGGTCGAGCGGCTGCAGTTCTTTCACAAGTTGTATTTTTACGCTTTCAACTTCAAGTTCGCGACGAAATAAAAGGCGCCAAGTCGTTCCATACGTGAGTCCGAATTGCTGCGAAGGGCGACGAATCGACTCTCCACGGTCTTCGTGTACACAATCAGCTACGGCTGCTATATTTTCTTCACTGCTTGCTGGACGTGGTTTCAAGGTGATGATGTTGTAGTACGCTCAGTAGGCCGATTATATTAACTTAAAGCTGAGCGCAGCGGGCGAAACACATTYTTTATAGAACTTGAATCTTCGTAATGAAGTTGARCGATTTGTAAACGTTGTTCAGWTGTAAACCKTTCCATGATGAAATGACAAACAAAAATAACGTGACAGCTTGACACGACTCAAGCGCGATCTGTCAAAACAAAGGCTATTGGCTACTTGGATCACCCGTTCAATGTGTAACTGTCGAAAGTAGCTTTTCAATGGGTGATCGGTAAAAACGATTATTTAAAAGATTATGAGGCTTATTGATAAATAGTAAACATTTTAATTACAAAAATTATCATAATTATATGCTTTATTGAATCTATTATAATCTATAAATCAGAGCCACAGCAAAACTGATTAGATTCATACCTACATATGTATATATTAGAGCCAGTGAATTTCAGAGTAAAAAAAAATTTCTAGGAATCATTCTGAACAACGTTGTCTATACATACATATGTACATATATTGAATCAATAAATTAATTGGCCACTCCCAAATGATTTAATAACCACTTAAGAGGATTTAACCGGTTTACAGTTGCTAGATAAGCTTATAAAATTCATCACGCATATTCAATAAATAGCAATGCATCAATACATTGGTTCTATGAGAATTGTACTGGGGAAAAGTTTAGTTTACTTGCTCAAATTCTAAGTGATTTGTGGAGCACCATTTTGTACTATCGTGARATCTCGTTTATTTTCTGACAGTTTAATATTCATTCCTCTGAAATACGCTGAACTGTGTCGATATCATCGTATATCTCGTACAGCTCATCGTTCTATCGACTGCGGATATTATTATATAGCAGGACGGAAATGATGAGGGACTTGTAAGGTTTTGTTTTTGTTCATCGGGAGAGGGCATAAAGTCGATTGTCTACTCATTGCACAGTAGCACATGTTGGCAAGAGTGATTTCGCGTTGGATTTTAAGAGTGATATTGTTGTTGGTATTGATGCTGGTTCCAAGATAGACGAAATTATTTACCACTTCAAAGTAATGACTRTCATCACTGGCGCGCGAGCCAAGTCGCGAGTGCGATGACAGTTTGTTTAATTATAGGAAATATTTCTTGATGTCCTCGTTCACAACCAGACCCATACTCTTCGAAGCTTCAGCAGAGCCTCTCCGTCCTATTCGGTTTAAGGGTTCGCCGAAGTCAAATTGCAGGGTCTGCATATGTTCACCGTAGGTGTGRCTGCGAGCGGGCGTCGTCTCGCTACTTATTATATTATAAATGTGTATAAAACTTTACAGTACTTACCTAACGAGGTTGTGGGCTGTGTTTGGGCACCGCCACGTAGACACCATTCCCAATAACAATTAAACAACAGCTGCAGATACTTGCAAAGATTTGCGGATGAACAATATCGCATTTGGATTTCACATCTTGCATTTGCAAGCACTCTTTGGAGTGCAAGTGTCCTATATTAGGGATTGCAGTATTGCTTTCTAAATGCAATAGCGCTGGTACCACTTCCCATCGTTGTTCAGTGAAGCTCCGAATTTTCGATGTCTAGGATTAGAAAATCGAGTTAGACATATTTTTTTTRGTATAGATTGAGGATATTAATTAGAAAGAGTTTATCCTGGGTAGAGATATCTTTTTCATTACTGACGTATACACCGCTTACGCGATTATAGCCCAGTTAACAAGAGGATGCCCGTCGTTTCTTCTTTTCGCTACGTGGCGCCAATTAGAGTTTCCAAGGAAGCCAGGTCCTTCTCCAACTGACCTTTCAACAAAGTGGAGGCCTTGCTTTTCCTCTACTTCCCCCGGCGGGTACTGCGTCGAGTACCTTCAGACATGGAGCGTAGTCGCTGTCTTTTAATCCACTGAACTATGTCAATGTCGTCGTATATCTTATACAGCTCATCGACTCATCAAATGTTGGCATCGTCCACGCCTCTGCAGCATATAGCAGAACGGGARTAAWGAGTGACTTATAGAGTTTGGTTTTTGTTYGTCGAGAGAGGACTTTRCTTCTCAATTGCCTACTCAGTCCGAAGTAGCACCTGTTGGCAAGAGTTATYCTGCGTTGGATTTCCAGGCTGACATTGTTGGTGGTGTTGATACTGGTTCCTAGATAGACGAAATTATCTACGACTTCAAATTTATCACTGTCAACAGTGACGTGAGAGAAGAGCCGCCAGTTCCACGACGATGTTTTAAGAGACATGTACATTTTTCGTCTTGCCCAGGACCATTTGCCTCGCTTTCTTATCCAGTCTGTAGAAGGCAGAACTAACAGCGCGGTTGTTGAGACCAATGATATCAATATCATCTGGATAGAGATATACATACAAACATACTTAATTTAAATTTGCTGCTAATCTACTGAATTTCGTGAAAACTTTTTGGTCCCTTACTTTATATACATACATACATAGTATACATATGTATATGTATGTATGTATTTCCAAAAGCGAAGCGCAATAAAAAATGCGTTTTACAACGCCAATGTAGCGTTAGTACTGGGGTCTTTCGGCTACGAAACAAAGAAAACTTGACTCTGGTTCACAGCTGTGAAGGAAGACGTACAAATTACGTCACTGACGATATCACACACGAGATGATCACACATACACAAGTTAGTAGAAAGCTCATTTTCCATGAATGCATACGACTGTTTGTAAGTACATATGTATGTATGTGCATATGTTTTCATGTGATTTTGATAGCGGCTTCTGTTGTGTCGCGTTGTAAAGATAGCGTTTACGAGCATATTGGATTGAATTGCGTTTTACATGTACATATGCATATGCATGTGTGTATGGGTGTTTGTGCGTATCTAAATAGCCTTCGGACGTCGTTGTCAGCTGAAATTGCGTTTCAAAGTGTCATTACAACAATGCTGACAATGATTTTGTACGAAAATTCGAACATACCATAGAGCCATTAGCTCACCAGGGTGGTTCAAAAGCGCTTAAAATACAGACTTCTGCATTAGCGTTAAAAAAATTAGTTGGAAACAATTAGATAAGATATAAAAAATTGAAAATTTATTTCTACTAACTTCTTATGTGCATTATCTTAAGTTCTTGGCTAAATCTCATATATGTATGTATGTATGTTATATCCTACTCTTTTCTGATTATGACAATAAAAATTATGGTTTCGACTATAGATACTATATGGATATTGAAATTCCGTAATGCAATATAATAAACAAATTTCGAACTGTATTTCAGGACGACCCTAATATAATCTACATTTCCGCATATAATAAGTGTTCGATAAATTGTATTTTGAAATGACAACTATCCATAGATACTTATTAAGTTACATATAACAAAGAAATAAACATACTCACATACATATGTACATGTATGTATTGTACTTGGGTACATAAGTAATTATTTGTCATAGTTGAAGCGCAATTAAAGCTGACCTTAAAACGCAATTTTTTCTAATGTCTTTCTTTTTGATAACGTTGTGACGCAGCGCAGGAAAAACTCTAATATGAATTGTATATTTRCATATGCATGTACATATGTATGTATGTACAAAGGGAAAAATCAGTATGCGCTCAATATTCTACGGATCAATCTGAATAATTTTATCTAAGAGACTGTGGGTCTAAAACCGGTTTGGAGCCAGCGTTTTTAAAGCGTAGTTTTTTAAGGATCATAACAACTTATTCCTCATTTCTTGAGATATCCTATTGAAATTTATTAAGTATATACATACATATGTATGTATGTGAATTTTGATTATAATTAATCTGAGAATTTCGAATCGAGCAACTATAGCACTGTAAATATCTTCCACCAAATAATTACTCCAGTTTTTTAAACTTCGCCTTAAAAATCTCTGGCACAAAACCGGTTTTAGACCTCACCAAAAATTTTCTTCAAAAAGCCAAAACCCAGAGCTCAAGGTGATTAATTTCGGCATCTTTTTATGAATAGACTCGCGCAAACGTTGCATAACACTCAAATAGTATTCCATGTTGGCAGTTTGGACGGTCGGAAGGCACCTCGATAATCAAAGAAAACTGTCAGCATAACGTTGATATTTGACCTGCTTTGACGTGGTTTTTTCGGTTTCGGCTCACCTTTGCCACGCTATTGAACCTACTGATAATCTGCTTCCAAGTTGTAAGCTTAGGTCCAAAAGTCATCACCAGTAATGATACGTCTTATGGCATTCTGTTAGTCGGAAAGTTGAAATTGTTTCACAGATACCACTGACATACCAACCTACAAAAAATATATTTCGACGAATGGGTTTCCGCGCGAAATTTAAAATAAAAAGTCTTACTATTTTTTTTTTTCCACAGTGATATACATATGTGGTGTGATTCTTTTCACTGTGTTGAAAAGTATTTACCCTCGTTTCAACTTACATTTTTTTAATCCCTACCGAATAGAAGTTAGTCGTCAGACCTAAGATACCACAAACTTCTCTACACAGTAATAAGTGCATACCTTAACATTTTGCGCATTTTCCAAAACATTTGCCTCAACAAACTTCGGCTRAGTCTTCGTGTTCATTAGGAAATGCCTTCACTCAGCTGCTGCAAATAAGCAAATATGACACCAAAATCTCATTGGCAACGTTATGCAGGGATTATTTACTATATTGGAGTACATACCGACTCTTCGTGGTGTTGGCTTTAACTGGGGCGAAAACTACCCTTAGTAATGCGAGTTAACTGCAGAGATGAAGTTTTTATGTGATGTTCTTCGGGTGCAATAAAAGTTTCAGCAGTGGAAATGCAACAAAGGGCGCAAATAAATACCCATACACRCACAGGCAGACATACAWATGTATGTACTATATGTGCATAGATTAAATAAAAGTAACATAGATACTTTGAGAACTGCAAGCCACACAACGCAGTRCAATAAAATTGAGCAAAAAAGACGGCATAGACGATAAGGAAGGAAGTAAGACAATCATTAAAAACTATAGATTAAACTATAAAACTATAGACAYCAGTTTGAAAAGGAAGTCAACAAAYAGGAAAAGWGCAACAAAGCCGAAAAGCAATAACGAAGGCAAAGAATTATGTAGAAACGGCAAGTCATAAAGCAGAGAATGAAGAAAGAGCTTGCGTGAAGGAATGTAATAAAATCAAGTCAACATTAATACAGWCAAAAAATAAAACTTGTAACGAAAAAAGTTACGAATACCAAAAGTGCCTGAGAGCTTTGAGCGAGAAAAACGGGGCGGAAATAGATAAGCTAGAGAAAGAGGGTTAAAATGCGCTTAAAAAACTATGAAATGACACGAGTCGGCAGAAAATTCTACGAATAACAGTACATAGCAACGGAGTGTGAAAAGAAATGAGGTCAGTAAAAATACCCACACACAYATACRTATTTGYATATGCTACACACATGCATATGTATGTATATTTGAGAATATAACACACAAACAAACATGCACACATACAAAAAACGAATTGTCGATTTTCCACAGTCAAAACGCTCAAAAATGCCAAAAGCATTTGATGCTGAAATACCAAGCGATGCGGAAACGATTGTTGCATGCCACACATAGAACGACAAAGCACTGCAGTTACACACATACGCATACGAATACATTTTCCAGTTATACAAACGAAAAGGAAGCCGCAAAATAGAGCAAGCGGAAGAAAGTATAACCCAAATTAATTTGAGGTTATGAATATTCGTTTGTGAATGTGGCACTAAAATTCCAAGACACATTAACTAATGTGCGGCGGAACGATTGTTTACTATGGCTCAACCGAAAAACATATGTTTGGATAAAATTATTGGACATAAGTTAAAATGTTATGGAAAACGAATTAATTTTTGGAATATTGATAAAAAAAAAGGAGAAACAAGAAAAAGTTCTATGCTCGAACTGGCATGTGATCGTTCGGTTTATATGACAGCTACATGTTATTATTGGTCTGATATTTGCGGTTCCGACAAATGAGCAGGTCCTTGGAGAGAAAAGAGCTTCTAAAGCGGATGGRGCCGATGGATTGCCGGACTAGCTATTTAAATACGGCGGCGAATAACTGATAAGGAGCATCAGCTTCTTTATAGAATATGGTTGGCCGAAAGCATGCTCGACGATTGGAATTTAAGTGCGCTCTGCCCAATCCACAAGAAGGGAGACCCCACAAACTGTTTCAACTAGCATGGGATAAGCCTGAAAGATTAAAGCCCACCATCAACAAACTGTTTGGACTTATCTGGGCTTTAGGCCCAGAGAATCAACAATTGACCAGAAAAACAAATCTTAGAAAAGACTCTTGAAGAGAAAATCGGCACACAACACCTCATCGA
Organism: Bactrocera latifrons; assembly: GCF_001853355.1. Taxonomy (NCBI): domain Eukaryota; kingdom Metazoa; phylum Arthropoda; class Insecta; order Diptera; family Tephritidae; genus Bactrocera; species Bactrocera latifrons. The sequence continues at coordinate 32,884 of NW_017537244.1, read as the reverse complement.
CGATTTTAACGCCGYCTACGATAGGACGAAAAGTATCTGCCTCTATGCTGTTATGTCTAAACTTGGTATCTCTGCAAAGCTAATACGGCTATGTAAGCTGACSTTGRGTAACACAAAAAAATCCGTCAGRATSRGGAAGTACTTCTCAGAGCAGTTCAATGCCAAGCAAGATTTCAGACAAGARGACTCCCTATTGTGTGTCCTCTTCAATCCACTCTTGGAAAAAATAATTCAAGCTGCAGAACTAAATAGAGAAGGGGAATTTGGATCTGGTTGTGAACGAGGAAAGACGAAATATCTTCTGTCGTCAAACAAACAGTTAACGCATTCGCGACTTTTCTCGCACGTCACCGTCGACTCTCATAATTTTGAAGTTGTTGATAATTTTGTCTAAGTTGGAACCAGCATTAGTTCCAACAACAAGGTCAGCCTTGAAATCCAACGCAGAATCACTCTTGCCAACWSSTACTCCTTCGGACTGGGTAGCCAATTGAGAACTTAACTCCTTTATCGACGAATAAAAACCAAACTCTGCAAGTCCCTTATCATTTTCTCTCTGCTGTATGGTGCGGAGGCATGAACAATGACATCATCTGAGTCGGCAAGGGGAGTATTTGAGAGAAAGGTTTTGCCGAAGATTCATAAACCTTTGCGCACTGGCAAAGGCAAATACCGCAATCAATGGAACGTTATGCTGTACGTCAACATTGATATATACATACATATGTACGTATGTAGGTAGTTCAGCGAATCAAGACACAGCGGCTGCGCAGGTTAGATTCGATCGTCCAAATGGCTAAAAACACTCCAGCTTTGAAAGTTTTCAATTTAGTTCCCGCCGGTGGAAGCAGAGGAAAACGAAGACCTCCACTCCGTCGGAAAGATCAGGTGGAGAAGGATCTGATTACACTTGCTATCTTGAATTGGCGTCAAATAGCGTAAAAGAAAAAAATTGGTGCGCTCGTGTTATCTCGGCTATAACCGAGTAAGCGGTGTTCATGTATATACAAAAATTAATATTCATGTTGCTTTTCTCTGATTTATATAACGAGAGGTCCTTTGACAADTTTCCCAACAGAAGAGGAGACACGCTGTGGTTGTATGTAATACTAGATATTCATGAAAAAACTCAAATGTGAGATCGTTTCAAGCACTAGTATTATTCTAACCACATACATACATATGTATGTATAAACATGTCTCTATTTGTATGTTCTTTTTACTTYCAAATTAGTTGCTTATCATAATACTTCACCGCAAATGTGCTTGCCTCATCACAAAAATACCTCTCACTTCGCCTCACCTTGGCTTGACATCCCTTTGACGACATTCATTAGCGAGTTTATTAATATACATACATACATACATACTTCTATGTGTGTACGTATGTATATGTATATCTTTGCAACTTGCAAACTGATTGCATAAAAAAACCCAGATTGGTTGGCCTAAATTTATTCGAAGAAAACCAAAAACAAAAAAAAAAACTTACGCATAAGAAGGCAATGAACTGAGGACGAGGTAAACAATTGGAGACAATTTTCTAAAGACGGTCGTTAACTTGAAATCCGATCCAGGAAAGAGTTCAATACACTCATTAATATTTATGACATCACAAACGAAAGCAGAAGGGGGATAAAGTGAAAAAAGATCAGGAAAAAAAAAAACAACTAAGAGAGTGGAAAAGTAAGAAAATATTGTTGTACAACAAAAAAGTAAAGTAAACAAAAAAATATAATAACAATGACTTAGAAGAATGCACGACACGCATTTGCTATGCAWGAAAATTAGGGGAAAACCCTTGGCAACAAGACGGCGACGCAGTTGAGTAGTACAGCTTCGTTGGTGCTGAGCCTTCGACTTGAAGAGAAGGTGCTACGACTTACGCACGCCGCTTAATGGTGGTGACTTCAAGCGCACGCGGCGGCTGAAACTACTACAAAAACAATAGCAATCGCAGTCTAAGCGAGGGAAAAGGCATTGGTGGCGGGGGGTGCAATGAACTCGGGGAAAATGAGGATCCGTTGCATTCGAATTCGAAATTTAAGGCAATGAGCTGCACGTGTGCATATTTGTGCGTGTRTTAGCAACKCAAGTGCTGTGCTCTTGATTGAAAARAGAATCAAGCAAAACCCAAGTCCAATCAACAAGGAAATGCCAAAGGAAGCGAACAACTAACCAATTCAAAGCATACTTCAGTGAGGGTTTCGCGCAAATAAAAGTCGGAAAATGGAAAAATTCAACAATTGCCTTGCGTGGACGGGACCAATGCGTGCGTCAAACAACTGTTGAACGAAGATATGCACACGCACGCATATGAACATGTAAGAGTTGCAGCAGACGAGGAGTAACGCAGATTTTCCCATGAAAAGTGCAATTGGCATGAATGTTTGACCAGAAAAAAAATATTAACTTCATTTGTAGCGAAGCTAGAATACCCTTCATATATAAAACAGTTTCTAAACACGAACTTGAGCGTGCTCAGTTCGGTTTGTATGCCGGCTATATGCTATACATCGGTGTAAAATTTCAATTTGATACCTCAAAAACTGAGGGTCAAGTTCGCGCACACAAACAGAATGCCGGACAGAACGGCATGGCTGAACAGACTTAGCTCGTCTCGATGGTCCTTCATATCTTCTTCTTTATTACGCGGTTATAGCCGACTTTACAACAGTGCGTGGTTTGTTCTTTTCGCTGTCTGGCATCAATTGGAGATGCCAAATKTAGCCAGATCCTTCTCCACCTGGTTTTTCAAAACGAGTGGAAGTCTTCCTCTGCTTCCCCCAGCGGGTACTGCGTCGAGTACTTGCAGAGCTGAAGTGTTTTTGTCCATTCGGACGACATGACCGCGCTCGTATCAATGTCATTGTGTATCTCGTACATCTCGTAGTTCCAACGACTGCGGTTCCGCATAACGTTTCTCTCGAAAACTCGTAACGTCGACTCATCAAATGTTGTTATCGTCCATGCCTCTGCACCGTATAGCAGAACGGGAATAATGAGGGACTCCTTGAGTCTAGTCTTTGTTCGTCGATAGGGAACTTTACCTCTCAATTGCCTACGCAGACCGAAGTAACACTTGTTGGTAAAAGTTATTTTGCGTTGGTAAAAGTTATTTTGCGTTGGATTTCGAGGCTAACGTTGTTGTTGGTGTTAAATATGGTACCAATATGGACGAAATTATCTACGACTTCGAAGTTATAACTGTCAACAGTGACYTTTGGYGCATTGTGAATATCTGTTCAGTTGTTGACTTGTCAAGCCTTAAGGCACACTGACAATGTCCAATCGGTTTGTTGACGGTAGCCTTTAATCTTTCACATAATACGCTCAATAGAACCTTAAATGCGATGTTGAGGAGCCTTATCCGAAGGTAATTGGCGGTCGGACATGCTTTCTTCTGACCATATTCTATAAAGAAGCTGATGCATGCTATCAGTTCTTCGCCGCTTTGTTGTTCTTCAAACGGGTAATTGCTTTTCGAATTTCTTCTTGGTCGAGCAATCGGGTTTACTATCTCATTCAACTGGCTGGAGAAGTGTTTGTCTCGTTCGGTTACCCTGTTCAGGGYATAAAATCAAAAATACGAGTGTCTGCCTGCATTTGTTTGAATCTTGCTTGCGTGCGCACTTTTCCAATTGCATGCCACAGCGTGGCAGCGGCAGCTGACGGCAATGCAATGTAGCATATTTGCGTATATACATACATATATGGGTTTGGCGTTTGGTGGCAACGGCGTCTGTCAGCTATTATGACGTAAACATGCTGCATGCAATCGCTGCTTGCCACTGTTGATTGCGCCATGCCACAGGCAGGCATGAGTTTTGTTTACTCTAATACGCATACAACAACAATAAAACAAAAACTACCTGCCCACTCGTATGTAAACAAATGCTGTGGCATTTTCCAAATCCTACTCTCCGAAAGCGATTAACTAGCAGCCAGAAATCAAGAGGGAAGAAACTCCGAAAAAATGAAAAACAAAGAACAGTTGAAAAGCACTAAAAGAAAAGGGGAAAACTCTCAAAAAAATAAAAACAAAAACAAAAAATGAGAAGTAGAAACTCCACAATGAGTTCGTTGAACTCGCTGTGCGGATATTTTGAAATCGACACGCACTGTGAACGCAAATGCAGCACGTTGCACGTTGCACATTGCAACAATGCTGATGTTGCAGCTGTGCAACCRACGACCAAGTGCGTGCAGGCGTATTCAATGTGCACACATACATATTTACATTTGTGTATATGYACGTGTGTTTGTGTATATTTTTCGAGCTCGAGTGAATTAATGAAATTTTGAATTCCACAATCGGTCGCTTTATTTAGAATTTGCCGGCTATTTACCTGGTTTTTGTTGTTGCTTGTTTTTGAGTCTTGATTCTAAATTTACATAACGTGATGTAATTAAGCTAATGAAAATGTGATTATGAAAATTCAGTATTGGAAGTTTACATCTTCATCAGACTTTCAGCGTTGGCTCACCTTAAATATGGACCACATTAAAATGTTGTATCCACATGTGAATTTCAAAAATGGTTACTCGCATATACATACATATATGGTTTTCCAATAAGAGTAATATTATTTCTTTTCAAAATACACACTAATTGTTAAAAAAAAAAATTGAAATGTTTTTATTTGTTGTGAAGTATAATCGATAYAATTAAGTTCTCAATACATATAATACCAATCAAATGGTCTCCACGACTTCTTGTGCAGCCACGAATTCGATGAACCCATTTTTCGAGTACTTTTGCCACTATATCAAGTCTTATGCCATGAATAGCACGTTCACTATTGACTTCTTAACCGTGAAGRGAGCCTGGTTTATTGTYARAGACCAATGACTTGGAATAACCCCACAAGAAGTAGTCTAATGATRTTGAATCTTAACTTCTTGGAGGCCATTACATGTCATAAGTTCTTGAAAGAATCGAATCTCCAAATTTTTCTAGCAATAATTCGGTTGTTGCATGTGCTGTGTGGAACGTCGGCAGTTTTGTATATTTAAGTGAGCCTCATCGTAAAAGATGATTTCACTCGGAATTTTTAACAATTCGTCGAATAGCGAACACAGCTGGACGATTATTATGACCATAAAATGCCAAAAAGTGAATAATTTGCAAACATTGTTCTTGCGCATATCTTTYCATGATAAAGCTGTAAGGACTACTGAATGCAGTGAAAAACAATTTACAGATCATGACAAACTAAAAATTGTCGAAACAACACTTAGAAATCATATCATCCCTATTCGAAAACCCGACATATATATAATACTTGTAATCGGATCCCAAAACTTTAAACGCGTTTTTATCGAAACGTTCTATTCAAAGTCGTGGAAGAAACTTTTTACACCTTCGTGTCAAAAATTTGGCAAGTTCCTCGATTATTTTCTGCATTAATTTTTATAAATTTTGATTTTTAAGCACAAAAATTGTCATCACCGTTAGACGCTTGTTTTCGAGCCTTGCGAAAATCAATATTGTTAACAAGAGAGTTAAAATTTTTTCAATATGAATGGCCGATCATTAAATTACATTAAAATCTGTAAATGTACTTTATTTTTATTTATTTCTTAAATAAAATGCCTTTCTAGAAAAGTCACAAAAAATAACTTGCAATTGGATATAACTCCTCGAATTCCTTTTCTAACATAAAAATGTATCTCTCTGCCGATAGAGCCCTTCTGATTTACAGATCATGACATGTATTTTCGAATCAAATTGCACATGAGATTTGCCGTTTATTGTTTATTTTCAACGATTTTATTCAATCTTTTAATTAAAATTTCTTCTAGTGATATAARTCAGTAGTTTTCTTACAACAGTGAAATAAAGCAGCTGTAAACTATCTCAACTTGTAAACACGATATCTGTGCTGGTTTTTCTTATGATCGCCCCATTATATCCCTGCAGATCTCAATTTAATAGTTGTATCAGTCTAAATCACTGGCTCTTTTCCGAAAGAAATAATTTTCTGTCCGAAAATTCGGAGTGTAAACTACTAAATATGCTTCGATCTACATATATACATACGTACATGTGTATGTTTAAATAATTTTTGAGCTAGACTATTTGCTTTCCCTAAATGTTAGATAGTATCCCTAAAGCAGGCATTTTTCTGATTTTTCTGTTAAATAGAAGTGTTTTTCTGTGTTAAAAATTTTTAGTTTTATCTGATATCTTTCCCAGGTTGGAGTTTTTTAACTTTCAGTAAATTGGTAAATAGAATAGACTGTCTGTCGACGCACTTTGACCTTTAGGAGGCTCACTGGGAAGACACCGGAACAAAAATCCTCTCACTCTATTATGTGTTGTCTGAACCACCCGTGCATCGGATGAAATTCATCCCTCGACATTCGCCACTCATTTTGAATTTCAATAGGTGAACATGTGTAGCCCATATTCATTCATTCATGCCTGTTTTTGAGCTAGTCTATTTCACAGTTACCAGGAATATCACAATGTTCTAGAAACTATTGCAGGTTCATTATAAAATATCATGTTAGGTTTTCTAAACGATCAATGGATTTTTTCATTACTTTTGATGAGGCTCTAAAAGATTTTAGTGATTTCAAAACCGCTTGGTTATCTGTATATATGTATAAACTGAGCACTCAGAACAGAGAAATTCTCTTTAATTGCTCTGATTTCTGCTTGGCAGATACTCCAGTGGTCCGGTAAATGGAACGCGATTGTGTTATTTAATTTTGCTGAAAAGTGATAGGGGTCATATGCAATAAAAAAGTGTTAGAGCGTTTTCTTATGAAAGTTAATTCAGAACTCCAATCAAATTTAATATAGGATTTTTAATATGGGATCCTCCCAGTAGTAGTGCTATTTATTGTGGCACAAAGCATTCTTTATATTTAATAATCTTAAGGAATAGAGTTGAGTTTAGAGGCCTGGATCGGGATATAAATGATGTAAACAGAGCATGTTATTGTAAAGTTCTTGATACCATTAGACTTAAGCGTTTCATAAGCTCTGCATTTTCTAATATCTCTATGCATTCGGCAGGCATTTTCGTTTATGGCCGTGACAGATTTACAGTTTTATGGCAAACAATCTGATTAGAAGAAATACCCCTCAACTCAATCATTCCATGTACTTCAACTCTATCKGAAATCTAATATKTACATACGTACATATTTGTAAATCTGCCCTGGAATTTCATTTCCRCAAATTATACAAGTACAACTGCCTTAATATGCCTACATAAAACCCAAATTAATGGCCTTTTAATCAAGTGTTTGCTGTAAATCATTAACGTCAYTTTATGCTCGTATTTATTGTTAGTTTTTTCCACTTTTCTTTGCTGTTGTTGTTRTTAATGACGCCAATTAAAGTTGAGCTCTTCTAATTGTTAAACAATTAATTACTCTGCAAAGCAAATATAATTGATTGTTTGCTATTAAATTTAATTATTAGAAAAAAAAAATCAATAATTAAATAATTTAATTTAAATGTGAAAACATTGGTGCCTTTCCTTTAAAAATATACTCGTTTTTAGATTCGTCAACAATGTTTTATTTTTTCATACGTTCACATATCTTTAACGTTCTGCARTTTATGAAAGCTGAAGCAAACATTACATTACACAAAAATCTTCAGTTATTTGTTATTCATATAGCGGGTTTTTAGTTTAAGAATATATTGCCAAAAACTAGGGCAACATATTGGGTCTTCTGTYGACTTTTTTTGTTCAGGGTAAACATTTTCTTCAATTGGTTCGGCTTTAGAGTTACGCTGTATCAAGAGATCTTACTCTATTTTCGACCTATTTACTCGGAATAATGCAGAATATTTTGTCGTCAAATATACATGTTTTACGAAACGTTTTAATGTAGCATTAAGTCATAGGCCAGTGTGGATTAGATCTATTATAAAGTACAATGATGTTTTGGAACTGAATTTTYTTTTCTCCTCGAAATCTAAAATGAGCGATGAAATAAGTTAAACTCATGTAACATCGTTTAAATATGTTATTCCTAGGTATGTTTTAGGTTAAAATAAAATTTAAATGAATTGGAATTGAACTGATGGCAGTTCCTAGCCGATTATAAGCCTGTTTTGTACCAGATGCGTAAAACTGGCTGTCCAAACAAACAAARCATCATGCTGTCTTGAATGAAAATGAATCGCGTTACAAACGCACAGCATTTTGTTGGWTCACAGTTTCTATATGGAAAAACATCAACGAAATTTTACACATATTTCATTTGCTAAATACTAGGGTGTGTGATTTTTAGACATGTGGTTTTTAAGAATAAATGAAACGTTTATAATTTATTGTTATTGCCAGGAATTTAGTTTTATTTTAAAAATAAGTGTATGCCATTAGTTTTAAAATGATTTCGAACAAATGAACGCCGTGGTTGGCGCGAGAGTCTCGACTTTCGACCACTTTTTGTAGCAATTCGGGCCGTTTGATATTTTCTTACCAGACTTCAGTCGTCGCTGGCTTAGCTGTATAGGTAAGCGATTTCACATCACTCAACAAAATCTTGCAGGTCACGCCACAGGTCCAGGACGCAATATAAAGCGATCACCGAATTTTTCCTTTAATTCATTGATTGTTTTGTTGGCTTTAGATGTAGTGCCATCATTTAGAAATCAAATGTCGTCTACATCAACAACCTACAATTCAGGCATGAGAAAGACATTAATAATAGCTCCACAGCGTTTCTATTGATTCTAACATTATTGCCGGCGACTTCTGAGGGTGTTACGGCGTCCCAACAATGACTTACGGATTATCATCACTCCAAATGCGACAATTTTGTTTAACGTACGCATTCAATTAAAAGTGAGCGCGACGCGCTATGAACAGTTATTTTAGTAGTAAATCGTAATAAAAGTTATTCCAAAGCCGTGACCAGTCGGTTCATTATGAAATGGTTGGAAAAAAGAATTACCTCATTGTAAATCACGATTCGATACCATTCTCATTATGAACTTTGCTCTCTTGCAAAAATGTTACAAGAGAAAGCAGTAAGAAGCTCGTTAGTTGCATTTTTTACAACATATTATATGTAAAGTTGCTGTAACTGTTTATAATTCCAATTAAGTGGGATTATTCTAGTTGTTTGTTCTATTCGCCATTATCTAAACTTTGGTGAATCGAAACATCAGTCCTTTGTGCTTTTCTTCTCTCTGCTTATTTGAAGTATTTAGAAAGCAAAGAAATAAAAAGAACTTGTATATATCTCCTTGTACATTCTTTAGCTTTTTTTCTAGTCTTGTTAAGCAAAATTCTCTGAAAGAATGGATAAATGAGTAATCAAAGGCATAAATTCTCTGATCTGCTTTTAAGATAATATAAGATAAGATAAAGAATGAGGATTGCACCGCGACCCAGGGTCTATTGTGCCCTCTACTAACTCACAGCGTCTCACTTAGCCCCAGCAAATTGATGAATTCCAATATCCTGCTAGGTGCTAATGAGGCGATGTGATCCCTATTTAGAAACATGGATCCAAGGGCCTTAATCCTGCGTCTGCAGATTGCTGGGCAATCCATTAGCAGGTGTTCTAGAGTTTCGGATTCCCAGTCGCAGAACCGGCAATTTGCGCAAGAAGCTATTCCCATGTTAAATAAGTGCTTCTTGAGGATCTGCTTTTAAAGAGATGTCTCCAAGTTTCAAGCCACCTCACATAAGTTCATTCGTTATATCTAGAAATTTAATAGTATCCTATTCATGCTTAATACACTCAGCTACTTTGGTCAGCCACACATAGTGAAAGGTAAGCTGATTTACGCCAGCAGCTGCTGATCATAGTATCAATCAAATTTGTGTACAAATTTTCTGCATAGATTCCTCTTCTATACCCCCCACAATGTATTTTACATAACAGCATCGTATTACCGGTTGTTTGCTATTTAATTACCGCCCTGGTCGCTGTACAAATAGCCTGTGTCAACATACTTAATTGCAAGCACCTACACGTCATCGGGGAGAACGTGGCTAATAATATGCAATGATGCATTGATGTCCATGGAAATTCATTAGATTAACTCATTTCCATGGCTGCGCCATATGGAGCGGAGGGCAAGGGCGACACACATAATAAATACATGTACAAAAGTTTGTGTGTGTATCTAAGGTGTAGGATAGATCTGAGATCTTTGACACGTAGGAATACACAACCCACGCAAGTCTAGTAAATATAAACACATACATACATACATATCTAGATATATATATCACTTTGCACTCCCTATCTATTTTGTTGTTGTTCTATGGAAATTAGTATGTTTTTTGTTTGTGTTGGCGTTTAGTGATGCGCGTTGATGTCTCTTGCTGGCTGTGTCTCATGATGTCATGACGTGATGTCACTTCGTCTATAAATAACACAAAGAGCTGCTAATTATTTATAGTTTTCGTGTATCTATGTACTTATATACATACTTATGTACATATGTCTCTTAGTTTCTAGTTACTACCTCGATTAACATGCACAAGTTAACAAACCACAAACATATACACACACATACACACACACACACACTCATATTCACCTATTGTCTGGTGTAGCCGTTCGTATGATGCCATTTTCGGACTTTTGCTTTTAACGTCTTAATAAAGCGACTGATGCTTTCAATTAACTTTAATGTTAATTGAAGCAATTTCGTATATAACTATTTCCCATTTTTGATGCGTGACTTGTGCTGAAAAAGGAATTTAATGCGGCGAGGTTCTAATTTGTGGATTAGACAAACACAGTCATACACCCATGCACACTTGCATAGATATACATATGTATATGCAGAAATAGTGGGTTGGTAGACAAGTCATTAAATGCCTCACAAATTGTTGAAGTTTCAGAGTTTGGCTAACTCTTCTATTCTGTCAATTGTAGGTCGTTAGGCCTGTCAATGGTCTCAACTTTAAGAACGCTGCGTCCAATTTATGGTCGTTATAATCGTCATGTCATATTCACAATTGAGCGTCTAGTCTAGAAAAATTTGAATTCACAAACACAAATGATCCGCATTTTCATCGAAAAATCATCTTCAGCGATGAGGCTCATTTTTGAATGAATATCTTCCGTCCATATGCACTATTGGCCAGGCAACAATCCACACGTACTCCATGAGTCACCATTTCATTCCGAAAAATTTCAGGTTCAACTTATAGGCCGACCATGTATTTGGGCTGATCCGTGATGATCAAGATCGGCACGTTACTGTGAATGGGAATCGCTACCGCTACAAAGGTAACCGAATATTTTTGACCCGAATTGGTTCACAGGAATGTGATTCCAACAGGACGGCGCCACAAGCCGCACAGCGAATGGCACAATCGATTTATTGAAAACTAAGTTAGACTATTTCCTGTAATGCTACGTCAAATCTATGGTCTAAGGTAACAAGCCAGTGACGATTGATGAACGTCGTACGAATATCGAACGTGAAATTACAAAAGTATCGGCCGATTTATGCTTGAAATATGTCGAAAATTGGGTTCAGCATCTGGACTTCTGCAAGCGTACCCGTGGTGGCGAAGCAGAAATTGGATTCCATAAATAATGGCATTGAATGTACTTTCACAGGAATACATAATTGATATCCCAATATTGGAATTAAAATTGAATTTTCATATTTTTTCTTAATTCTGAAATATATATCCCAAGCATATACCTAATGTTTATATCATCTTCACAAGGGTCAACATGAGATAATTTATAAAGTGTGACCAAATATTTCAGAAGTAATTTTCGCTCTTGTATTGTAGATTCAGTGAGTTGAGAATGCATAATCTTGCATTTTAGTATATACAATCAAAGAGAAATTTCCTATTCGGCCAACCCAATATGCAATTAAATTGTATAATATTATAAACATATCTACACATTTGTCTTGTATACAAGCTTTCTACATATATGAGTACGTTTGATTCATCAGAAGATGCCGCCGTGAAGAATATTGCAAAGCGTAGAAATTCACCCATAAAAATACAAAAAAAAAAGCTTCATTTCCAAGGTGTGTACAACAGATGTTCCCTGTCGTTTGGCATGAGTCTATTACACATTGAAGATAAATACAAAAATGTATGTGCTTTAGTAATTTGCTCTAAGAAATTCTCTTATTGCGACAAAAATACGAAAATTAAAATCGTTTGATCAGCGCTAGACAAGAGAATTAATTATAATTCAATGTCCGAATTGTGAAATATGCCAAATGATGAAAAAGTGTCGAAAATAGCAACAAATTCAATGGACATTATGAAATATATAGCACTTGTTATATTCCTAGAATAAGAAGGGATAGCTTATCAAGGCTTCCGCTGGAATCAAATTTAAGACCGCCTAGCCTTATTAACATTTGAGTATGTCTGTTTAAATTTCTATTAAAAAAATTTCCTATGTTAAGGAATCATCTTGGTGTGAAATTTTCGAAAAATATATATTTTTTCTTGTATTATCGGCTTGTATACTATACTTTCTTGTAGAAAGGAACAGAGTGCGAAACGAAGAAAAACAATATTAAAAAATTCGCGAAAATTAGTGATTTTTCGGAGGTCACACTGCGACAATCCGTTAAATACAATATTAATATTAATGAATATTTCAGCGATCAGCATTGCTTGTATTACCAAGAATTATTCTGAAGTTCTTAAAACCGAGCATATATTCAGACCATGCAAAGAACATTATTTTTATAAATTGAACATAAAGACCCTTTAATTCGACAAAGCAGTTAGTAATTATTGAGTCGGCCAAAGCCAGTTTCGGCTATGCCTTTCGGTTCGGATAAGGTATTTCGGTTTTGTATGTAAAGGCTGGACAGTAGTCGGGCAGGAGCTGCGGTGTTTCCAGATCAACTTCATGTGTTTATTTTGAAGATCCAACATATTTTTGTTCTGATGTGAACCCATCTTGCGAGCTCATGGGCTTTGTCTTTTTCAGCGATTCCGCTGTGACCAGATACCCAAACGAGTCTGATGAGTCTAACACTCCTTCTGCCTGAAATACGCCACAGGATTCCGGTAGCCTAAGGCTAAGCTTTGTGCTACTTATGGAAGATTCCCCTTCTAACTATCCCTTCTATATTCAAATTACCCATGAAAAAGTTCACTGGGCCTCTTCTCCAGCGGCGAAACAAATATAAGGAGTAGTCTCTGTGGCACRGTGGTGCAAGTTTTCTGGGATGTAATAATAATAGTAAGATTAGGCTTGATCCGTTAGTTCTTCCCTCTCTCCGAATGAAATTTTTCTGAGACTAATCTGTAGTTTCTGAGAAAATATAACTACATTACAAAATAACTTACTGAGAGAATCACATTTGGAGATCATGTCTAGAGGGAAAGTCCCGAAAGTTTATATTTTCTCATTCGTRTGTWAATTGAAAGAAATCAAAGAAATAATAAAAACATTAAGAATTTATCTTATCATTAGTTGCACTTTTGTCAATATAAACTATTGTATTTTGTATTATATTAGCAAAAAAGCTGTGATTCAAACAAGCAAATAAATGAAATTTTTTTAAAAGAGTACGATAAACAGGTCTCTTTAGACATGCCGGTTGAGTGCGAATTCCGATTCCACATTCGTGGAGGGCATTATAACTGCCGGTGAGACATGAGTTTATGAGTTTAACATGTAGCAATTCAACTATCATTAGAATGGAGGGAAAAAACGAACCGAAACAGACAAAAAAAAAAAAACAACAAAAAACACGTAAAAGCCGCTCAAAATCACGATGATGCTCATTGTCAATATTTTTTTTCGGTATTCGTGGTTTGATGCATGATGAATCTGTTCCGGAGAGACAGACAGTCAATAAAGAGTTCTGTTTGGCCGTACTGAGAAGTTTGCGTGAGAACATYCATATAAAAGGGCCGAAATTGTAGAAGAATAATTCATGGATGGAAATCAATACCATCGATAAAGCACCGTATTCACAAGATTTGGCTCCGTATGTTTTTTGCTCCCCAAACTGAAATTCTCGTTCCGTGGAAACGGTTTTCTGTCGATAGAAGAGATAAAACAAAATTGGACGAAAAAGCTAAAGGCCATCCCAAAAACTTGTTATGAAAAGTGTTTCGAGCAATGGAAAAATCGTGAAGACGATAAAATAAATATTGATGAATAATTAAATAATTAGCGTTTTCTTTACAATTTCCGGTTACCATAAACAGTTTTCAATCGAATTCAACTCGCTGACTTTGTCGTTGATTTCATATGTACATATGTACATTTTTTATATGATAGTGGAACTACAAGATAGCTAACAGAGAAGTGGCAAATCGAGGTCGCTTAGAATATGGTTCTAGATTACATACATACATATCTCTTCGTTTATAGAGTAATACTAATAAGAAATACCACATCCGTATAATTTATTTAGAATTAAATGGAATTCCTTTTTCTTCATTTTAGAGTGATATTGTCGTAATAGTATTTTTTTGTTATCTAAAGTGACATAATTCAATTTTGGAAATTTAATTGATTCTCAGAACAAAATTAGGTGGAAATATATAACTATACATTTACATATATACCATACATGTGTCCATAATGTGAGAAATAGTTTGAGTAAAGCAAGAAAATGTTTTAAATGAATTTTCAACTTGAAAACGTGATCATTTTTACGCTCATTTTGTTGTAATGTTTATGACTTTGTTGACCACATTTACAATTCCTGCAAGTATTTTATGGCCTGGGTTTTATTATTATTGCACATTTCATTAACACATTTACGAGCCGAGACATACAAATGCACGCGAGAACGCTGAAATGCAACTATAGTACATAATAAATTGTACATTTGCAATATTTTCTAGCACTTTGCATATTGAAGTTGACTAAAGGGTGTCACATAATTCTTTTTTATAACAAAGTGGTCTAGTAACATAAAATCCTAGCAGCTATGTGGAGAATTKACATCCCCGAGATAGCTGATAACAAATTACTGAAAGTCTTATTTACAYTGTCAAAATGCATGATATCGGAAAATAACCCCGTGAACTCCCCATATAATGGTACMGTTAAAAACTAAAAAAGTGCGATAATCAGTGACTGAATATGCCAGAGAGAAAAAATTTTACCCCTGAGATGGTATACGAGGGCTTTATGGGAGACGGGATAAAATTGGGCGACAGGCGTGGCACCGCCCACGTTTAGGTGAAATCACATATCTCCGGATCCGCCTTACCGATTTCGACTAAGATTTGTCAGCGGAATTCTACTCCCATTCCTATGTCATAGTGTGAAAATGTGCGAAATCGGATTACAACCACGATTACTTAACATATATCTCAATTTCAAATTCCATTTGATTCTTACACTTTTCAGACTAGAAATCATGAAACAGCTATTATAATTTGATAAAATTTTGCGCGAATAATGTTTTTAGAGTACACCATGAATTTGTTTTTTCTGGGCCACGACAACCGGCCCCGGCTCACACCGCCTTTCTTGTGAACAGCTATCTAACCAAGGCCGGCATCCCCACGTTTCCGCAGCCGCCCTACAGCCCAGATGTGGCCACTCGACCTTTTTTTGTTTCTTTGCCTGAAAAGGCCGATGAAAGGCAAGCATTTTGAGACGATAGAGTTGATCTAAGCAGCATACATCTCGGCTCTCAAGGCTATTCCGGAGAATGTCTTCCGTGATGCCTTTAATGCTTGGAAACCGGGATGGTTGCGCTGCATGGAGGCGAAAGTCAATTTGAATGGAACAAATTGTACACACATGTTTTGGAGATGTTCAATTCCATTTCCATGAATTTCAACGATGATTTCAGCTGATTTTTGATGAATTCACACAAAGTTTTGATGGAATTTCCGGCGATCACGGATTTTGATTGGCCCACATGTTGTTCGTCATTTATGTCCTCACGACCACTTTGAAAACCTTGAAACCACTCGTGCACTTTGCTACGGGATAGGCAATCATCGCCATACACTTGTTTCATCAATTGAAACGTTTCGATAAAGGTTTTACCAATTTCAAAACAAAATTGAATGTTCGCTCTTTGTTCGAACACAAACATTGTGACACTTAAAATGCAATAACTTTTCTTCCAATCAATGAAATGTCTTGAACAATCGATAAAAATAGATTCTAACGCATCAGTCGACATATACCATTCACAGATGACGCCACCAAGGGGGCTCTTTAGGTTTTTCTTATAAGAGTGCATAATTGTGCTATAAATAAAAACGGGTGAAAACTCGACCTAGATCATATATTACAAACGGGCCTTATGTATCTGAAGGTATTTCACTGGCTTTAATCCTTGCAAGTTGCAATGTATAATATGTTCGGTTACACCTTAACTTAGCAATTCCTTACTTATTGTGTGTATTTTTACGTAATCTGTTGGGTCTTTATTTTGATTGAATTTTTTCGGAGACTACTTTATGTACCTAATCCTAAAATGTATTTCGGTCCTAAGGAATTATTTTCCGGATCCGTTTCTATTCCGTTCGAACAATTTCAAAATTCTTAAACATCTCTCTGGTATCTTTGATTATTATTTTTTTATGAACATTGGTTATCAGACCACTATAGTATTTAACGAGATCAGAACAAAATGCTGGCATAGAAAGTTTTTTAATTTTATGACATATTATGAAGATATTTGGCATGGGTTATTATCTCTGGGAATGGTGCAATCTCTAAAGAAATTGTTCGGTTCAAACTACAAGTACAATAGCATATAGTTGCTATACAAATAAAGTGATCATAATTAAGGTAAATATCTTTTTATACCCTTTTATGCTAAAATAAATACAACTGTGAAGTTTGTGTTAGCTTTGCTGCAGCCGAAGTTACAGTTTTTTTCTTGTATTGGATTAATTTCTWTATCTCCAGGCTGATTTATTTAATAATCCTCATATACGGATCTTGTTCCTCAGTGGTCTTAATAAGTTTACCTTATTTTGACCAAGGGAACAACGCTATGTGGCATATGTGTAGCTTATGAAGCCGATATCTATAGGCTTTCTTAAGTTATATCGTTTTCCCTTGCGTTGTGATTTATTTTATTGTGTAAAATGAATCACCCTGTATTGTATAGTATATATACTTAGAAGTATGTATACGTATATTATTTAAAAGTTGCTTGCGTTTTATCTGTAATTGTTCGATGCATTTGTGTACTTTAGTGTATATTTATGAGTATATAGTATTTACATATAATTTACGTCTGTGTAGACGGCGTTAAATAATTTTTTGTGTATTTMTTGACAGCGCGTTGTATTAGCAAATATTTAAATGCGAACAGGCAATGCTATAAATGTATGAATTTGTAAATAAGTTTATTTTTCACCATATAGATAATTAACATCTGGCAGTTTGTATTTTATAGCATATGGTGGATTAAAAAAAATTGTTTTTATCTACTTTCATGGCATTTTTTTTTTGAGATTTCTTATTTTCAAGTTCAATACTTGTAGTTATGTAAGGATATGGAAATCAAGTAAGCAAATAATTAACGAGAAATAATATTTTATGAAATTTTTATGCTTTTTATTAAACTTGAAACTTGAACAGCGCTGAGGCGTAAGGAAAATTTAAATGGCTTAGAGGAAGACACGCCCTTGGACTCAGAAGGTAAACTTTACAAAGAAGTTTAGAGTTACTCTCGGCAGTAAGACGGAGTGGAATGATTCTAGGCTCGATTTACTACTGAGGGAAGCACTATCCAGYTGTACWCTCACGKCTCGAAAATACCGGAAGGCATTGGAGCACRCATTACRGGACCGCATACYAAACTATCCATATCARTGGGAYGTTTTTCGAGCATCTTTCAAGCAGAAATCTTTGCTGTAAGTCAGTGTGCAGAAATCAATCAATCAATCTCTAATCGGCATCGCAACTATCGCAATCAGCATATCGTTATACTCAGCGATAGCCAAGTGGCACTAAAAGCAATTTCAGCTTATGAGGGCAAATCGCTTTTAGTGTAGGATTATATTAGGTTGTCAAAAAAGTCTTGCGGTATTTTCGCTAGCTGGCGCTGAGAGCGCGTAGTTCTAGTTTAATTCGTCGCATCGGGTCATGCTATATCTGTTTGGAAAGCTCATTTCAAGCGCTAACACGTGTTTGATTGATTGTCGTTTCGTTTCGAAAACATGAAGCAAAATAAAGAGAAAATACGGCATATTTTACAGTACTACTACGATAAAGGCAAAAATGCATCTCAAACCGCCAATAAAATTTGTGCAGTTTATGGACCCGATTCAGTTTCCATTTCAACCGCACAACGATGGTTTCAACGTTTTCGTTCTGGTGTAGAGGTGGTCGAAGATGCGCCACGATCCGGAAGGCCTGTCGTTGAAAATTGCGATAAAATCGCTGAATTGGTCGAAAGAGACCGGCATAGTAGCAGCCGTAGCATCGGTCAAGAGCTGGGCATCAAAAAAATTTTATGAGCAATTGAAAATTCAATAAAAATACCGCAAAAATACCGCAAGACTTTTTTGACAAACTGATATATGAATTGCGGTGGTGGCCCACACCATAAAGGAATTGCTTCTTACGGAAGAGAGAGTGGCGAGGGAACGGCAAATTCCGTCTTCTTGTCACGATCTATTCAGGRCACTGCAGGCTCAGGAAGCACTTGCTCGACATGTGCATAGTCTCTTGCGCAAACTGCCAGTTTTACGGCATGAAACAGCTARCTCCAAAACACCTGATTCTAGAAGCAGATCAAGGTTTTRTCTACGTGGACAGGGATCACATGACCTAAGTCAYGCCTAGCAAGCTCTTGCAAATATTGAGAGTGCTAGATCTTGTCACCATATGTGATAAAAGAGAGGACACAATAGACCATAGGTCGCAGTGCAAAGCCTCAATTATTTTCTATGAATCTATTTAGGTATAAAAATTTCTCTTGATTTTGTTCGGTCAGTTTATATCACAGCTACATACTAYAGAGCTGCGATCTGAACAATTTGWTATAAATATCTTGAAAACGAAGGGACTAGTTCGCATGAGCGGGTGTTGCCTTTTATATTTCGCATAAAGGAAAACAAGTACAAATATTAATCATCAATATTCKATTTTCTTTTGGAAATATTCTTCATTAAGATCTATACCCTTTTGCACACGATTAAACCAACTGTCGAAGAACTTTTGCCACAAAGCCATCATCAATCACCTGCTTTGATGTCATAGATGTGTTTCCAAGCACCGCTATGCAAGATGCGTTCCAAAATAAACAGGACTTTTTGAATCTAGCGCCCCTGGTGGCGTATCGCCTAGTGCGTTATAATCTGCTGTCTTTACCGATTGTCCAGTGAGAATTTCATGGCATTTCATTGATCGGAAATGAGTTATTGATTTTTAAGTGTCAGTATGTTATGTGTTATCGGTGCAAAAATGAGCTTCGAACAAAGAGCCAACATTAAACTTTGTTTTAAAATTAATAAAACCTTTATCGAAATGTTTCAAATGATGAAACAAGTTTATGGCGATGATTGCCTATCCCGTAGCAGAGTGCACGAGTGGTTTCAACGTTTTCAAAGTGGTCGTGGGGACATAAATGACGATCAATATGTAAGTCAATGAAAATCCGTGATCACCGAACTTCCATCAAAACTGTGTGTGAATTCATCAAAAATCAGCCCAAATCATCATTGATATTCATGGTAGTGGAATTGAACATCTCCAAAACATCGATTTATCGCGTTTTGACCGAATATKTGAGCTTACGAAAGGTGTGTGCACACAAATTGACTGATGACCAAAAATTGCTYAGAATCCAACATTCGAAGGATGACGCTTGTGACCAATTATTTGACCAAAAATCACATTTTAATCCTTAACCACTCCCCTTWCTCACCTAATATGGCACCGTGCGAATTCTTCCTTTTCGGAAAAATGCATTTACCATTGAAAGGAAACAGTTATGCAGGCGTAGAGGCCAGACACAACCCTTGCACCGGCGTACTGGYGGAAATACCGCCAACGAGCTAAAATACTCGTTCGACATGCTTTTGGACCGTGCAAAAAGCTGTATTGAAGCAGAATGAKACTATTTTGMATAAAATAMATCGATTTGGCCGAAAAAACCATTTWKTTGTTTTTTAAGTCCTGTTAACTTTGTAACGCACCTTGTAGTGCCCAAAACCAATCGACACGAGCCGTTTTTGTGTGAGGTCTAATGTGAATATTCTTTTTACAGTCAAATGTTCGCGCAATGCTGATCGTATGTGGTCTCACTAATGTCTGTAGTTGTCTCTACCTAGCGATAGGTCACGTAATGATCTCGCAATAACAGTCTCCGTATGGTAAAAAATTCATGTTTCTTTTATGATGACTRTACTTGTATATGTATGTATGTATATTTATAGCTTATCAACCAGACAACTGTATCTAAGTAGCTACAACTATTTTATTCGAATTTAATTGTGTTAAATATGATTTCAATTAAGGGGCGGCAACCTAGGCTTTGCAGCTTTAGAAAAAGTTTGTGATTCTCCTTGAATTATGTGAATAAAGTGAACATTTTCCCAACTCATCATAAAAAAGTAAATTTTTTTTAATAAGCGCAATTGCTTTTCACAATATGTGCGCGTATATTATATAAGCTTTTTACAGTTATTATTTCGAAAACGCCCTTCAAATATGAAGCCATGAGAAAATACGCCTTTTTGAGAAGCTTTCCGTCTATTTGTTTTGAATATGTAATTTTTGTGTAATTACAAGTGGCACTACTAACATACAGCTGCGCTCAAAATAATACTAGTGCGTGAATTAAACCATCAAAACAAAAATATAAAATATTTTACTGGATGAACAATATTCAGAAAAGTAAGTATTAAGCTTTTTGATGTCTTTTTTTTATCATTTTGTAAAAATCTGATTAAATTTTGTCAGCAATGGGAGGAGGTAAGCATTACAGAGCTTATCAACGCGTAGAAATCATCTTATGAAAAAACTTATTTCAAAAACGCAAAACGTATATAAAAGATAAAAATTTAATTTGCTTGTTCACTGATCATGATTCGAAGTGCCTTAAAACACCACTGAATCCTGAAACACGTGGCCGTCGACCGGCAATAACTGACAAAGACGCTAAACGTCTAGTAAGACCCTCAAAACGCAATCCTTTTGGACCTGCAAGGAAAATTAAAAAAAGAATTAGGTCTGGAGGCAAGTGTAGAAAAAATTCTTAGACGTTTGTGAGATTTTGATTTTGAGGCTCATAGCCCAAGAAAATTGCCATTTAGAAAAAAAAAAATCATGTGGCTCAACGACTGAAGCTTGCAAATGACCACTTCCACTGGCCCCTAGGAAAATGGAGAACAATTTTATGGACATAAAAGTTTGCAAGCGGGTCTCGTCAATACGTAACACGTCCACAACCAACATGGACTACAATGCAAAAGGCACCACCAAACCAGTTAAACATACACCGGTTCCAGAATTATTACTTGGGCATGTTTTTCAATTACGGTAACCATGGATCATACTGTATATTTTCGAATTACGCAGAAAGTAATGTTATCCTATTCCCCTGAAGAAATTCGGCTATTTTGGGTTCTTCAACATGACATAATGATCCAAAGCACACAAACAAGTTGGCTCAGCAGGGGTTTCAGTACAATAAGGCTAAAGTCATGGAGTGGCCTGCATAGCCTTCAGACCACAACCCTATACAAAAGGTGTGATGCGAATCCAAACAATAACAATAATCAACTAATACCTTTAAAATAAAACTTAAGTAATATTGAAACGAATTAATTTCCTTTTAGGCATAACCACGTATATATCAGTTTTGTTTTTTTGCGATACCAGATGAAGTTCAGTTTCTAGATCCAAGAGAAGTAGTCATCCTTTAGGTGCCCTGCTCTAGCCCCATCTTGCAGGCGTGTGTCACCATCAGATTGTGATCAGTTATTATTCCCATCATGTTCCTAAAATCTCTTCTATCGAGTGCCAATAGGAATGCTGTAAACTTCCGATCAACCGCTTTGAACATGACTTTTGCAGTTTTGCACACTCGTTTCATCGGGGTTTGATTTTCTTAACTATGCTTCTGTCGAGATCGTCGTGTAGATAGTGCATAGGTTTCTCAATTATTTATTATCAGTATATAATTCTTGGCACTCTTGTATTCTGGCCGATATGCGATACGAGGTTACGGCCTTGATTACCGAGTTATCCACGAAAGTTCTATATGTAATATCTCATGCAGTCCGTAGTCGTCTCGCCGATTGTGCTGCGCAGTTTTCAGCGAAGATGTCTATACATAGCAGGTTCAGTGCCAGTTCAAAAGCTACCGGTGGAGTTATTYTYACCTTYTATTATGCACAGCGCAGTGAACCTCTGAACTCTGTTCCAAGGGTAGGTGGATTTCCGTACGACTGCCCACCATACCACTACACWGTAGRGCAGAATTGGTCTTACAATAGCTGTGTAGCACCAGTGCATGGGAGAGGGAGAGAGAACCCAGGTTATATCGAGCATCTGCCTACACGAATATAATGCCTTGCTACCTTTTTCACCATTTCTTCCACGTTGTGCTTCCAAAGCAGTCTTCTCTCGAAGACTACTCCAAGGTACTTGAGTGTGGTGCYTGAGAGAGAGTTGTGTGTAATTTATTAAAATAAAAAGGCATTTTCTTTATTTAATTACTATTATTTTGACCGCAACTGTATATATATAAGTTTCGTACATACAAATTTTAAGGTAAAATCGCTTCTTGCCACTTGGACAGACCTTCACCCAACATGCTGCTGCTGCTGCTGCTGCCTGCCTTTGATGCTAAAGATAAAGAGTTAAATTAAATACATATGTACATATGTATGTATGTAGTTACCTGCCAAACAACAACAACGACTGCAAACACTTTACGGCAACAGTAAACAAAGCAAATGAACAAATTACAAAACAAATGAGAAAAATTCATATTTTCAAAATATGAAAAGTTGTGAAGTGTAGTTCAGTTTATACATATGGATAGACATATATATATGTATGTATATATGTACTTAAAACAGCCCACTTATGCACAATGCACTTAGCATAAACTTACACGAGTAAGTATGTATGCATATGTGTGTTGTTGTATTTTTTTTATTATGCCTTGGCTTTTCACGTTTTTATGCACTTAAGTGCGTACTATGAGTATGTATGTGTACATACATATATGCATAGCTACGTGTGTGTGCTTGAAAAAACTGAAAAAAAAACAGAAAGTCGAATTCGTTCTTTGTGTATATTTTCTATAGACAGAAATATATGCACATACATACATATGTGTTGCTATATAAGTATGTACATACATGTGTGTATTAACATATACCAATTTATATATATGTATGTATAACACATAAAAAAATTCACATAATTACATACATACTTATGTTACAAATGCTTGACCTACTTTCGCGCTATAACGCTACAACATACATATGTATATCTACATATATTATATACTTAAATACAAAAACAACTATAAAAACAACTATAAGCATAACAACAACAATAACGTCAACAGAAAAATCATAATAGCGACCAAATAGTCGTTATAACGAAAAAAAAAACTACAACAACAACTATGCTGGTACTACGCCATAACAGTAATTGCTGCCTATTGTGTTTGTCTATTTATTTTTTCTTTTTGTATAAAACTTGCGTAAAATTCAATTTTTCCACATTCGCTTTTTTTCATTAGTTTGGCCTTTCTATTTCCACTTACCCATTTATTGTGGAATTTGGTTACTATTTTTTTAGATGCTTTTGTGTCGTAATGTGGGCCATACTTTATGCGGGGTCATTTAGCCTCTGGTTTTAATTATTTCCATATATGTATGTATGTACATACATATTTGGTGAGTTTTAAGTGGCGGCTTGTTTTTTTTAGAGGAAAGTAAGATAACCTCGAAAAATGTTTACTGTGCCCAAAAAATAAGGTGACAGTATATTTATTTTGAAAATTCTTTATTTATTCTTCCAAATAAATTTCATCGCCTTCAAAGTAATCCCCACTAGATGTAGTACATTATGCCAATGGATTTTGCAATCTTCGAAACACTGGTTGTAGTCACTTTCCGGAATGGCCTTCAGTTCCGTCTTCGCTGCGGCTTGAATATCGTATAAAAACGGTGTCCCCGGAGCGGTCTTTTGAGCTTGGTGAGCAGCCAGAAGTCGCACGGTGCCAGATCAGGTGAATATGGTGGTTGCGGAACGATATGGGTTGAGTTCTTGGCGAAGTGATCATTTAATGCAAATTCTTTGCTTAACAAACTTTTAGCAGCTCACAAAACGACACGTATCTTAAACACTAATGAATATTTTGACATGAAATTTGACATAAATGTGACTGACAGTACTA
Organism: Bactrocera latifrons; assembly: GCF_001853355.1. Lineage (NCBI taxonomy): Eukaryota > Metazoa > Arthropoda > Insecta > Diptera > Tephritidae > Bactrocera > Bactrocera latifrons. Next base: position 8,580 of record NW_017537244.1, on the reverse strand, counting down.
CCAAAAAAAAAAAAAAATTATTCTCCAAAACCTTCGACGCGCGCAGTTTAAATTTAAATGTCACCTTATTTATGGGGAACAGTTATTTATCTCAGAAAAGTGGGAAATTTATTATTTTTGAATCATTTACTATATATTTTTTTATTCCGGAGCCAAAAATATTTCAGCATGAATATAGAAGATAACCTGAAGTTACTATGGGGTTTCGAATTCGCTTATAATATATTAAGAAAATTATTTGCTGAGCATACTAAGATGATGAATGCGCTTTGCGTGTGCTGGGTCAGAGTTTTCTGATGACCCGAGTGGCAAGCTAGGGGCCTCAAATAATAACACCAAACGTTAGTTGCATTTGTCGATTATTTCATCCCAAAAGTATGGAGTTCTTCTTCTTCTTTACAGGCGTTGACACCGTAGCCGATATAACAACAGCGCAACGCTCTTTCTTCCTTCTCGCCATTTGAAGATTTAAAGTGTATCCAGAACCTCCTCCACTTGGTGTTTCCAACAGAGTGAAGGTCTTCCTCTTTCTCTGCTTCCCTATTGGAAGTCGCTACTCCATCGACTGCGTTATTATTATTTCAATGATATCGACGTCATCGGCGTACGCCAGCAGTTGTACACTCTTGTAGAAGGTTGTAACTTCTCTATTCAGATCTGCAGCTCAAAGTATGTTCCACTGCAGCCGATTAAAGAAGTCGCAAGATATGGACTCGCCTTGTCTGAAACCTCGTCGGGTATCGAATGGCTCGGAGAGGTCTTTCCCGATTCTGACGGAGCTTTTTTGAAATCGAAGAAGAGGTGATGTTTGTCGATTTTCTTTTAACAAATCTTTTCCAAGACTTGGTGCATGGTGGATATCAGATCAATTGTTGGTTTTCCAGGGCTACAGCCATACTGATAAAGTCCAATTAGTTTGTTGACGATGGGCTTAAATCTTTTACACACTACGCTCGATAGAACCTTATATGCAATGTTGAGGAGGCTTATCTATTAGTAGGCGCAGATGGTGGTTCCTCTTTTTGTGGATTGGGTAGAGCACACTTAAATTACAATCGACGGGTGACGAATATATTCTACAAAGAAGCCTTATAAGTAAACAAGAGTACTTATATCCTCTGAAAAGACCTTTCTGTTTGTGCCATCTGCCATACTTCCGTCCGAATGAAGAATGTTATGTAGGCCTTATATTTTTTGAACTTCAAAGTATTAAAGCAATAAGTAAACTGACCCTCAGAGTGTTAATATTATCTGCTAAGGGAAGACTGATTTTAGAAAAACTTTAACTTGATGAAAATAATATGAAGCTATCTTATAGCCTTGACTGATGGTAGCGTTAATCCCAATTAACTGTGCACTTAATCAGATCCAAATAATAGGAAGAATTATTAATGCAGTTAGTCGGGTTTTGCGATACCGTCTGTCAAGCCTATTAAAGGCAGATAACTGATATACGATACAAGAGACTCAAAGGAGGAAAATGACTTTTGGAGCATTGGAGGGATCCATACTTGGACTAGATCGTTTGAATGCTAGGTATAACGGAATTTTAAATGTCGAAATGTTAGCTGACTTCTACTTCGTTAGCTATGCGGACTATATCGCTATAGTCTTAACCGCACGACATATCAACATAACCAGACGCAAATTAACACAAGTCATGTTGCGAACATAGACAAGATTGGACTCGCACTGTCTTAGAGTGGCTGCGAAAAAACGTTACTGATCCTGCTTACTAGAAAACACATCCAGCTGGAGGTAAATATGCTATGCAAGCTAAATATGCAAGTTCTTGACTATGGCTTGATTAACTCCAAAAATCATATATACAAGTTTTCTTTACAAGCACATTTTTATTGTGATAGCGGCTGTTCCAACACATAAGCAGCTGCTGGGGGAGAAATAGACGTGTGCAAAATTTCAGAGCGATACCTCAAAACCTGACAGAATCGTGTAAACTCAAATGTTTAAGGTCTCGCCTACAGCAGTTTGATTATCATTAGGGCACTTACTCGCTATTAAACCAATATAAATAATACCGCAATAACGAACCCTTTGCATGAATTATTATGGTTGAAAAGTTGTAAATTTACCACATTTATTTTGTTTTAAATAGCTCTTAATGCCAAATAACAACTAATAACTCAGAAGTAAGCGGTGAAAGGTCCTTTGAGTACGCACACAATTAGCGAAACCAAATTATCAGACTTCGACTTTGAGTACATACATATGTAGAGGCTACTAAAATTACATACAAATAGCCATTTCATAATTAATGCCAGCCGGTGAGTTAATTAACTCACATAATTAACTTCTTTTGCCGTTCTACAAAGAACGCTTTTAATTGCCTACATTTGCCGTTATACATTTTTTCATATGCCATAATTTGTTGTTGTTGATATTTTTTCTGCTCTCCTCTATCTTGCCTGCCCACATGCCACTTGAGCATAAAATTTCTTGCAATTTAGCTCAATCATTGGCGGGTTTTACGGTATCCTGCGTCGCTAAAGGATCCACTGACTGAACGCCAGAAATGTCAGCAGCAGCAGCAGCAGCCATAACGGCAGTTGCTGAGTCTGTTGCGTTTGTGTTGACTTCTGCGGTTTGCTTTGTTACTGTAGCGGTGAATGGCAGAAATTAGCTTTGCCACTCGCACTTTATGCCACAGATCAGTTGAAGTTGTTGCGCCCCCATGCCGTTGCTGCTGCTGCAAACAAGACAACGAACAGTGGCAGCGTATTAATGATAATAGCCATGAGCAGATTTTATACACCCACACCCACCGTACCGCACCGCTATCCGGGGTATACCTTGGCATTAACTTATTTGCGGTTGTCATTAAACATCATTAAACTTTTTGTTGTTATTGCTGTTTTTGACAGCAGCTAAGTTGCAATGTATGGTAGTTGAGCACACAACGCGTGTGATATATTTTAAATATTTATTTTGGCATTCTTTTTGGTTTGCCGTTGAAGAATGTGTTGGTAATAAACTGAAGCCGCCGGCACTGATTTATCGCCTAAACGAAATGTGTAATATACAAACTGCCGTTAAATTAAATACATTTTTGGTCTTTATAACCGGGAAATTTTCAACTTTTAGTCCTTCTGACAAAAAATTCCCACATGCTTTCCTTGTTTGCCGCCCCCCGCTGCGTATACGTAATTATTTTGAACCCCACACTTCTCACATTGCTTTAAATATATTTCAGCATTAGTATGCTTCATGGTTTGTGGTAAGCACTTTGCAGTTGCATTGACGAAGAAAGTTTTAGCCACAAAAGCCAAATTGAGTTAAAAGTAAGGAAAATGCTGCATCAGCTAATAATTGGGCAAATGAGTGCTGTAAGGATGAGTAATTTAGAAAAATAAGAAAAAGTATTCAATTTCATTTCGACGACTTAGAAATTATGTTAAGTAGACTAGCACAGAAATTAAAAGGTATAAAAAAAGAAATTCACAGTAGATTGTAATCCATTTGCGAAAAGGATGTTTCGCCTTCTCACTATAGCTCGCCTTCAAACGGATGTTATTTGGCTACTCAAAGCATAGTTGGTCTAAAACCGGAAATCGTGAGCTGCTTGAGCCATATGTAAAACAATCGTTTCTTGCCACTCTTAAGTGAATGACGCTCAGAGAACTTTTCTCATATGCATGAACTTCTATACATGACTCCCCTCTTGCTTGGCGAATTAAACGTCAGCGTGGGCAAAGAAGTTATTTTTGGTACACTGGTCGGTTAATTCCATTATGAAACATCCCTAAATGGGTTGATGTTGAGGTACTTCGTCGGGGCCCGAAATATGGTAGTCTGTAGTGCTAGATTCAAATATAGAAGGATTCATCAATTTACCTGTCTCCGGATTGATAAACTACCAAACAGAACCAATCATGTTGTGATAGACGGAAGTTATGTCTTCAGTGTTTTAGACGTGCGTGCACTGCGAAGCCCTAGCATTGACTCGGATATCTTGTTGCAGGGAAAATATGCACAAAAATCTGTGCAGCAAACAATACACGACAACAAACACGAGGAAGGTACGATATCGAGAAGCTGCAATCGCAATAGATACTTGAACGATTTTCTGCTAGACTTGCGGTCCTGCGCTCTAAAAGCATCCGTATCGCAGCTATGGAACGATGAGCGAATTCAAAGACAGCGGCTACGCTGGATAGGTCATGGTGTCCGAATGGACGAAAACACTTCAGCACTGAAAGTATTCGACGAAGCACCCGCGGTGAGAAGCAGAGGAAGAGGAAGACCCCCACTGCATTGGAAAAACCAGGTGGAGAAGGACCTGGCTTCGCTTGAAATATCCAACTGGCGTCACGTAGCGAAAATACGTCTATAAAGAAGACGGTGAAGAAGAAATTATTTTTCAATTGAGTTGAAAGTTTATAGAAAATAAGTTCCTGAGGCCATTCCGATTAATTTTTAAACAAGGTTTGACTTTGTTACCTTTTTTTGTTCCAATAACCTAAAAATAAAACTAATAATATATATAATAAAACTAAGCATATAGAGAAAATTTCAGACTCGTGGCTTTCAAAAACCAAATTAGAAACCAAAGCTTAAATTCTACAGAAACTTTTAACCATGAATGTATCTGTGCCATTTATTAGGGCATTTACTTACTAACCTAAAAAAACGTACATTAACTGCATATTCATACGTACAAATGCATATGCTCCGCATACTTGCTTCTTAAAGTGACAATATCTTTATAAACGTACACTCGGCGAAAAAAACCTCACACACTTTAGAGAGTGGCTATATGTGGCGCAGGACGAAGGATCATGTTATCTTCAGTTAGATAGTTTTTCTGAGAGTCATTTTCATATAATAAACTCTGTATTTAAAAATACATAATAATATAACAAAGCAAAACAAAACTCTATTAAAGAAAAATTTCTAAGCATTTTGTAGAACACCCCTTTCTCCTAATAACCTCGGCTATAGGTTTAGTATTGAATATATTATATATTTTTTATTAACTTCTGATCTCCACACAGCTTCAATAATTTTTTTAATTTCTTTTAAACTATTTGGATCTTCACTTAGAAATTTTAGGAAGAAAAAAAACAGAAATTTTGATTTTTGGCAGACATTTTTGCAAGAGAAATAATAATTTCTAAGAAAATATCGCGATCTTTTTCTTTAACAGTTGTAATTGAAAGTCCAAGTCTTTACGAATTTTATCTCAAAGACCTGTGTAAAATTATATGAAGATCGGTTGAGTAGTTCTGGAGAAATCTTGCCAACCGACTTTAAAATCGCAGTTTTGAGAAGTTCTAGCTACCAGCCTCGAGCACATAAGTTCTCACGGATATAGCTCCGAAACTATTACTCGGATCCATATGAAAATTTAGAACAATATTTCAGAGCTGTTGTAGAATTTAATAAGACAATACCTAGTGCAACTTTGCTAATTCAAACAATTTTTACACCTGACACCTGAAAAGTAAAGACAAATAGTGTATTTTGAGCGAATAATGACTGTTCAAAAATTTAATTTTATATTAGAATATTTGCGACTGCGTGGGCTTTTTTTTCTGAGTGTATTTGGGTCATTCCATCCAAAATTGTTTTGTGTTCTTTGAGAAAAATTTTTGATATTTTTTTATTTTGACAAATTTTGAAAAATTTTCAACTTTCCCTTGAGATACACTATATACTTAAAATATTCGAATTTTTTTTTGTAAACAAAGGGTACATCATTACTAACAAAGTTTTATAATTTGTGTTTGATTTGGAAAAATAAATATTTGTGTAAAAAAAAAAAACGGGTAAAAACCATAAACATTAGAGTGGCTATTTATTTTTATAAGGATATACTTTTTTCGCCTGCGCAGATGTTTAAAGACATGTTTTTCATTCGTTGAAATGTTGAAAATTCATAACCCCAAAATGTTTCATATTTAGTCGAAAATAAAAAACACGTGTTCATAATCTTATTTAGCCTCAAAGAAACAAAAAAAATATTGGAATGGAGTGACCCATTTACATATGTATGTACTAACCAGCATATAGCTACTAAAATCGTCATCCGTTTTACACACATATGTACATACTTAATTATATGTATATATACAATCAAGTTTAATGTTATACATACATATATAGACCGGCATATTCGTCACTTTTGGCATACCCACATACATATACGCATGCTTGTCACGGCATGCCATTAGTTTGTTCCCACATCCTCAAGTGTGACTTAAAGTTTGCTGCATCCACAACAACAACAACCGACAAAACACATCTGAAATTCTAAATAAATTCCACTTTTGTGGCGACAACTGCGAAAATACCATTTCCGGCAAATGCTCGCTTATTTTGCTTTACATTTGTGAATGTGACGCCACTTCAGCCTCGGTCGCTATTCTTTCCAGTTGCTAAGCACTTGCGCTTTTTTTTTTATCGAATTATCGCTAATTTTTCATGCTAAACAATTTGTTTGGCTTTCGTAGCTTGGCATTAGAGAAAAAATAGCTTTAATGGAGGCACATATGTTTGGGTTTTGAGTGAGCGGGTGTATGTTTTTCTTTATTTTAATGGTTTTAGAGGGATATTTGTTAACTTTTGTTAAAGTTTGTTGTAACGAAAGCTTCAAAGATGAAGCTTCAATTTATAATGGTTGCTTTATAAGTAGTAATAAAATACGGGTTCTAGATCACTTTTTGTATGGAGAAATTGAGCAGCGGTTCGGAGTGTAAGGGGTTCGTGGCTTGGGGACTGGCGGCTGGGGGCTGGCGGCTGACGGCTGACGGCTGGGCGAACGGTTATGGGGGCGAGGGGTTGAGTGTATGATGGGACTCCGGGTCGCTTTTGTTTTGGTGAAAGCGTGAGAATTTTATGAAATAACTTAATTATTGAAGATAAAACATTTTTAACTAGAAGTGAGTTGCGTGTGAGAATTTTGATAATTTCAAAGCAGTAAGGTATTATTTAGCATCTACATTGAAAATGTAAACGTCTATGTAAAAGGGCAAGAGAAACAAATGTGGATAGCAGAGTTTCTCCATTAATTTAATATTGAAGATGAGATGATGATGGAATGTCACAGAATGAATCTGTCTAGATTGTATAATTTATACCCAGATGCTATACGTTGTCAATATCATTTTAATAATAATACGTGTAATGTGAAAATCAACAAACTACAAATTCGTTGTGCTTTAAAATCAGCATTACTTATGTGATATAAATGAAATAAAATAGAAATAGAAATATAATTTAAAAAATTAAGTTTTTTTATTTTAAAGGTTGAAAGAAGAAGAAGAAAGTTAGTATAGAAACTAATTTTTTCAAATGTCCACCTCATTTTAAATTGTCATGTGCAAAGGGATGGAATTTAAATTTTATCTTTCGTTATTATTATTATCATTCCTTCTTGTTTTCAAAGCTGCCTACGGGACAACATTTTGGGAGAAAGTGGAAAATAACGGACTTGCGATAAACCAGAACTCGAAAAATCTAAAATTTAATTTAACATTGCCGAATWKWMWWGWTWTTTTACAAATAGAAAYTTCGCTATTATTACTTWAGCAAAGTGAACCTCTTTTAACAYATTATGAAGAAGAAGAAATCGAAGTGTCGTCATCGACCCCCATTATAGAAAGAACACAACCATCTACACCCCCTACAGAAATAATTCAACCATCTACAACAATCACACCATTGTMTGTAATTGACTTTGCAACTGAAGGAAGGCCTTTGAGAATTTTTACTATAGATGAAGCTATAGAGGCATTTCGTAAAGAAATTATTGAAAAGGAGTCTGATATTGGAGGAATCATTGAGGCGAAACAATCATTTTATCGACATTTCTAATTGGAATATGATAACTTTATTATACCAATTCGTTGGACCTTCAAGTGCTTTGAATATCGTGAAATAAGTAATGACGATATTGGAAAGGTTCTAGTCCATGATACTTCATATAAAAGACCACAAGTGGAAATAGTTGATGTAAAAAASTGTAAACAARCATATAATATGGTCATRGCWWAACGTGAGCTCCAGGTGTATAGACCAACTAAAAAAACAACAAGGAAAATGAAATTAGCTAATTTAATAAAAAWTCTACTTTTACACCTATTTTATTTAAGCTATGGGACAAGCTAATATTGTAATCAATTTATGGATCAAAATTAAAATATAAGGAGCTTTAGAAATTTTAAAAATAGTAAACGAGCTAGTTTTGAATACAGTATTCCAAACACTTCATTAAGTTTAAAAATAAATGTAACAATTCAATTGACAGATCCAAGTTTTCCTGAGCCGAACCAACCATTTTTAATAACAACAACAACAGTGAGCCCTTGGAAATCTTTTAGACCAACTTAACCCGATCAAAGGGTAAATGTAATGTAAAACAATTAAGGAGGGCTAAGTTCGGGGGTCACCGAACATTTTATACTCTCGCATGATAAAGTGATAATCGAGATTTCATTATCCGTCATTTACATATTTTTTTATTGTTGTAAAATTAATTAGATTAGATCAATTTTTGTGCTTTGAGTATTGAATTGTATTTTCATTTATAACTGTATTGATTTACCGATATTTTCGGTGAAA
>NW_017537243.1:63552-124850 GCF_001853355.1 Bactrocera latifrons | reverse complement strand
TGGTGTCCTCGTGTGTGGTGTGAAAGATGTGGTGTAGATAATGATGCGTTGAGTTGTTGTGTGTAGTGTGGGAGGAAGAGATGATGCGTTGAGTGTGGTGTGTGTAGTGTGGGATGAAAGAATGATGTGTGGAGTATGGTGTGTATGTGTGGGGTGTAGCTTAGTTGTAATTAGAGGGGGGCGCAGAAGCTCATTTAACCAATCGGATTATTATCCAATGTTATCAGCCGGTATATGGAGGTACATATCAAGCTCATTGCTCCAGACCATATAATTACAAATTAGACATGAAAAAAGTGCTAGATGAGTAGAGAGTTTGGGGTGTTTAAGTCCCAAGGAAAACAGCGGTTATTTACCCTAAAGATGAGGCTTTTTACTCCCATTTTTGATCAAATCCAAGTTTTCATTGCTTTAAAGCATTAAAAGTTATATCCCCTGAGTATGTGAGGAAAGTAGAAGATCACAAAAATTAATGGAGAAATGTGCGAACTTCAAGAGAAGAAGAATTGCGCGCATAACTTTCGTTTAGCAGAATATTAAGAGCAATAACAAGTAAATCCAAGCCACGCAACCACTTTGTCTTCCTGTTAACCCTGCGTTTACCAATTGGCAAAGGATGCGAAAGACTAACTAGCTTATTACTTCGTGGATATCAGAATTGGCAAAGTTTATTTGCTTTGTAATGTTTGTAGTCTAATTTGACAGTGACTTTGGTTTACTTTGGTCTGAACTTGGTTGGGCTTGAACTAGCTGGAGCTTCATGAGTACAAGTCTAGATTTTCGGAATAGAATTTTTTTCCGCTCTCCAGCGCCCATATTATATCGCATTGTACTTTAAGGATTACACGACGTCGGCGGGTTAAACGTTTTGCATTTGCCTGGATTTGCAGACGCAAATGACTAAATGCGCAGCGACACTTCCTGCGGCGGGGGCCATGACTGCACTTGCACTACGACATCATTACAATAGCTCTTCACGCGCCCACACACTCACTGTTGCGAACACACACACGAGCATTAAAATGAAATTCGCTCGCTGCAACGAAGAAAAATGTCGACAATTGTTGGAGCGAAGGAGCGAGCAAATGCGCCAAACCGGATCGCGCTTCTATGGCCGGGCAACGGCAGTGAAGAAGAAGTACCTCTGCGCTTACCAAATCTCCGGTAATTTTTCACTGCCTGCCTCACTGCCGCGCGTGTTGTATGTGCGGGGTACTTAATTTCATCCGACCTTTTGCGTGGCTGTTTCCGTTTGTCCCACATCCAGAGATTTGAGCCCTCACATGCGTGCTCGCTTACGCAAACATCCTCGAGAATGCCCATCATGAATGTATAAGTGTGTTCGCAGCGCTTTATGCAGCCATTAACGGGGCGAGGGGCGGCGGAATGTGCGGAGAACTGGCACCTGACGGTGGCTTGTAACTAAATGGCCGTTGTTGGCCATTTATATTGGCGCTCGAACACTTCAACAGCAATAGCAACAACAGCATGAAAGAAATGTGTGAATTGCGCGCTAGCTGGCTGAGAATGGAGTGCGGTGCCAACAATAGCAAGGAAGAAGGAAATAAAGAAGAAAAAGTAATTTACTCAGGGCATTAAATAAGAAAATAGAAAATCCCTATTTTGTTCGCAGTCTAATGTTGACACGTAACGAGATTTACATTTGCGCTGGAAGAACTTTTGCTAACCGTCTTGCCCACTTGGTCTGTCTCTACACGCATGCATGTGCATGGCGCATGGTGTGTTTGATTTCGCAGGCAAATATGTGTGTGTAAGTAATGGAATTGTGACACTGAGCGAGTGTCAAACTTTGTTTGCGTGCTGCAGAAGAAACAGAGGCCGCAAGTCCTACTTACAACTTTTCTTTTGAGTGAAGTTTTTTTTTTGGCTTTTTGAAAAGATGTCACCGACGCTTTTACATAGCTCACTGGCCAATTTTGTTGTAATGCCGCTACTGTAATTGATTTTACTTAAGCACCTGTTTTTACACGCAATTTACATGGCTTTGCTTTCAAATGTTAATCAATCTAATGTCACCAAGTGAGATTATCCAATGGATACAAGTTCCAAGGTTCACTGTGTACAACCTCAAGAGTTTTCTAGTCAAGGCAATCCAGGATATCAAGGCAGTCAAGTCCGCTACCATACTGGTTGTTGTATTTAGAATTAAAATGATGTCGCACAGACGAGCGCTCACCTTAGAAAAGTGTTGAGGACAGTATATAAGTTATATTTGCTGAGACTGGGAGAAGAAGTGCCTTCTAGTATGCTTACAATTAGATTTCGAAACTCGCAAAAATCTCTCTGGGTCTGCGAATTAAGTATCAACTCCCTTTATGGACGATGTATGCTTATATATTTATCTTATACTCATGCTACACAAATACACTAATCTCTACAATAACACTATTAAATCGTATACATTACTTGAATGAAGTGCTATCTCCGAAGTTCGTATATCTGCCAAGTTTGGACTGTTGGCCAAGTGCAATTAATCTAAGCGTAAAAACATGCACTTTCGTTAAATTATCTGCCGAAAACTAAAAAATGCGTTGAAAAGGAAACTGTGCGTGGCTGGCCGAGGGCACGCGTCGCAACGCCATTAGCTGACTAACTTTTTCAGCTTTTCGAATATGACAGAGGCCATCAGGATAATCTCTTAATGAGTTTCCTGCACAGCGTAATAAATTTCATTAATTATAAACGCGCTTTGGTGAGTTTTAAAGATTTCACTGAACTTGAGTAGTTTTCGCTACATTTTTGTACGCGAGACTGGTTCTAACCAAATTGCGCTGGAAAGTATAAAGGAAAATTTAAACAAAGTTATAGTGGCGTGCGAAGAAAAAATGGAAATGAACGAGAAAAATAAAGGTTCACTTTCATTTTCATGCTGTTGCTGAGGGCTTTGCTGCAGACGAAGTGCGAAAAATTAGCTACAAAAATACGAGTACTGAGTACAAGAAGGCCGACAATTGAATGTGAGCACGATTGCCTGGTAAAAGCCCGACGTGTGACTTCATGCTAATTCATTTTGCAATTTATAGCCTCGAAAATTGCCAGGTGAGCCGCAGTTGTGAGCCAAAAATAATAGTGCGCGCTAAAACAAAAGTGGCAAGCACCGGCATCGCCTGCCACTTAGCAACATATGAAGCTACTGCACTTGTCGAAGCGCAACGACGCTGCGCCACCACCCTTCGTCTTTGGCTACAGCAGCAGAACATTTTGGCCAGAGGCAAATTTAAGCATGCCAGTGTACTAAGTGCAGTGGCTAGGCGAGAGAGCAGCTGGAGCGCACTGGCTTACCGGCCATTTCGCTACCAAGTGGCCGCTCAAAGCCAAAGGCAGGTGCCACATTAGCTGGCTTTTGCTGCCGACAGCGTAGTCGCCGTCCGGTTAGTTGGCTTGCAATTGTTGCCACACACACATTTGCAGTTTCAGGGGCTGGTGCGCCCACAATTGCTGCGCTCACACCGAAAGTTTTTCGATTTTCTGCTTGAAAGCCTTTTCCGGAATTTAAATTTGCTTACTTAACAAGCACACACAATGCTCAAACGCACAAGCGAACCAACGAACAAACGAGGAAAGCGCAAGCGAGCCGGCGAACGGCTAACGGACAGCCAAGCAAATCTGCCAACGCCTGGACGAACAAGAGTAGGCTTCGTTAAGCCTCGTCCGCTTGGGTTCCACTTACTGTTACTTGCCTTGCACGATTTGTACTTCGTTTTCTATTTTTTTTCGCTGCAATTGCGTTGTCGGTGAGCCAGCTGCTTGCATCATTATTGCATTTTCGCTCGGCTCACATTACCGTAATGCTGGCGCTGTTGTTCTTGCTTGACATTGTTGCCAGTAGTCGCATCGCTTGAACTGATTGTGCCAGCGCCCGAAGGCGTGCCCGGCGAGCAGTGGTGATTTAAGCTCGGCTAGGTGATAAATTTCATTAAAATGACCCACACACACACACACAAGCCACGTATGTGTGTGCAGCCAAAGGAGCGAGAAACACGCAAAGCTTTTCATTCTTTAAATTTCTGACGCCCAAACGTGTTTGTGCTACAGATTTCGCGGCAGGCGACGGGGCGGACGCAAAACCACGTGTGCGCATTTTTGCAAACCATTAAGTGGGAATGTAGATGTTGTTTACCGAAAAACATATTCAGTTGCATGTGTCATAGGCTATCTTAAACTTTAAACTACGGAGGATATATGGGGAGAAGTACTCTGGGCTCCAAACTTAAATTACGGTATTGCTAAGTATCAGCTTTAAAGACTTTAAATTATCTAAGCGAGAACGTGTGTGGCCTAGTAGAGTCAATGGGAACCGTAATTTTCCGCAAAGGATTGACTGTGGTAACGAAAACTCGATATTGACAATATTTCTCATTCATTTACTTATTTGTGGAGAGAAAGATAGAAATCATCCTTAGACATTTATACTTCACTTACTTTCTTCTCGTCCGCGTACTATAGGGGCCTATTTTAATTCTGATATGGCTGAGATTTTAGCTAAACCATTTATCCCTGTAACAGAAGGCCTCGACTTGATTTCGTTGAGATATCTCTCGTAACAACAGCTCGCCAGTCGTTTCTCCTTTTCGCAATTTGACGACGAGATAACAACTGCAGCCAAGTCCTTCTCCACCTGGTCTTTCTAACGGAGTGAAGGTCTTCCTCTGCTTACCCCGGCGGGTACTGCGTCGAAAACTTTCAGAGCTTTCGCTGTAGTCGCTGTCTTTTAATTCGCTGAACTATGTAAATGTCGTCAAATATCTCATAAGGCTCTCCATTCCATCGAATGCGACATTCGCCGTGTCCAATGCGCAGAGGACCATAAATCTTCCGCATAAGTTTTCTCTTGAAAACTCGCGATGTCTACTCATCAGATGTAGTCATCGTCCATGCCTCTGCACCACACAGCACGCATACATGTATGAACCTCAGCCCAGCCACACTGAAGTCGGCGCTGCGTCGCAGTTTCCATTAAAAAAAGGTCTAGCCAGCAATACGGAAAAGCATTTTTAGACAATTAATAGCCATTAATTGCTTGAAGTTAGACTAGTGCCAAAGCTTTTGGCGAAGAATTTTGGTGCTTAACTTCTGTCTTTTCTTCTTTGCGTTTCTTCACTTGTCAAGAGCAGACGAAATGCCGGTGCAAGAATTGGACCGTGCCGTTCAGCACTCTTGATTCAGCGAAGCAAACACCGCCTCGATGAGAGCTTAAAATTGCATGTTCTTTTTGGTTTTGCGCTTCAAGTGCTGACCTTTATCACTTTGACCGGCCACTAAGACAGTCCGATATATTTTTGTGGAATTTCTTTTTTCTTACTTTAATTCCTTTGTATTTTGGGTCTTGTCCTTGTACGGCTTTCGCTTTGTGCATTCTCCGTCCATCTTCAAGTGATTGCTTGTCTCTTAGAGTCGACGTTGCGGCAATGCTGGAAACCGCAAGGTTTCCACGATTCACGGCGCGGAGTGAAAGTTGTGCGAATGGGATGAAGAAAAATCATGAAATAAGCGATTTGTTACATATGTACATGAGAAAGTAGATGAGGCGTATTTATTTTCAAAAGTCCTTTCAACAGCTGGCTCGAAATTGCAATCCCATCGCTTCAAGTGAAGACCAGAAAAGAAAAGAGACGTTAAATAAACACAATAACAGTATCACTTTTATTGCCTTTGTAAGCATTTCATTTCATAATTTTCTCTTCCCAGTTGCCATTTCCCTCACTTGGGGGAATTTTTATTGCTTTTGGTTTGCTGGTATTTTTCTGTGGCCAATTTAATTCTATTTTAGTTTTGTGAACTACCTTCTGCTCGAATGTTATTGTGAATACATTTATGTTGCTGTGTTGGCTATTTCGTTTTTACCGATGCATACATACAAACATAGTTGTGCTGAAGTTCGAAAAAATTTTCGAGGAACCACTGTCCTTTGAACATCGCCAATTTATAGTAAGTTCTGATAATTTGTGGTTCGAGAATGGTTTTTTAAGCAAAGCAGCAGCCACAACATGAAACAAGCTTGTTTGAAAAATACAGTTTCGTGCGTCTACACAGCCAGCCTAAATGGAATATCAGGTTGTTCAATAAGTTTTGTCGTTTGATGAGAAAAACAAAATTTTTATGATTTAAAGTACACTTTGTTATTCAGTATATATATTCCCTTAACAGTAATACACTTGCTCCACCGATTCTCCAAATTTGTGGATCCCATCTCTGAAGTAAGAATCTGGAAGGTCTGCAAAATACGCTTCAACAGCCGTTATGACCTCTTCAGTTGTTGAAAAACGCTTGCCACGCAAACATTTTTTGCGTTCTAGCAACAAATTTAAGTCGCTGGACACCAAATCTGGTGAACGCGGTTTATGCTCCAACAAATTGTACTTTAACGCATGGATTTTAGCCATTATCAAAATCCACTTTATTCTTTTTAAAACGCTCCAAATGTTGCTGAAAAAGAATGTGTTTTTGATCCATTGTTAGCGAATGCGCCAGTCATTGTGCACACAGCTGTCTGAAACAGAAAACTTCACTTAGAATATGACTGACACTGCCTAAGCAGATATGTAGAGCCTCTACTAAATCTTTTTTAGTCAATCGACGATCCAAGTCATATATTTGGCTATGATTTCTTGTGTTGATGGGAAAAAACGAAAAAGGTTCAGTATTTCGTGAAGTCGTGAAAATGGAAAGAAAGCACAATATTTGAGCAACACTTGAAATGAGCCACAGTTTATTTTTGATAATTTGAGGAAACGTGGCAATTTTAGAAAATTTTTTCTAAACAAACTTTTGAAGAAATGCATATTTAGCATTGGACCTCGTAGGCATCGAATTAATTAAAACCAAAAACTACAAAACACAATGCGTTTAATTTATACAAAAATCATATCAAAGCATTCTGCCACACCAACAGCCAACACTAACACCAACAAAACCTAGTATAAATACAGAAATAGTGAAAGAAATCAAAAGCAAATGCAAAATTTATGAATACTGTACAAACATATATTTTTTAAACCACAGCAATTCAATGCTATGCACATATGAATAGTGGCGGGTGGGCGCTGTGCAATAGCGAAATGAAAATGTTTTCTTTTTTCATATAATATTTTTGTGCAGCTTTTCTCGAAACTTTAACTGCTGCCTTAAACAACCTTGAAAAAAGTTGAACGTGTTTTTGGGTGCCCGTGCACGGTGCATGTGGGCTGTGTGTGGGTGAGTATGTTCCATTGAATGCTGAAGCGAGGCTTTGCCTCATACACACAAACATGTGTGCTGGTGTGGCTGTTGTGGCCGCCACATCAACTGGCCAAGGCTGAGGCCTTTATGCAACAAAAATAATATTTAATGATGAAAAAGCAAACTGATTATGAGACACAGTCGGGTAAATGCACATCTGTGTGCGCGCACACGCACACATATAACTGTATGATATGACTCATAATGAAGTCTCTTTTTATGCGCGGCGGTTTGCACAGTCGCGTGGACATTTGCTGATGCGGCGCCATGTCAAAGCGCGCGTTGATCAATGGCGCGTGTGAAAATAATTGAAAGCCGTTGCTGACAAAGTTTTTTTCGCTGCTTCATGCGGAATAAACATTGACATTGTATTAAATTGATTTCTTTGGCAGAAAAGGTTTGTGCTCATTCAAACTTTTTTAGCATATTGCAATGCGGTGCGCTCCGAAAAACTGTGGCACACAAATAATTCATTTACAATTACATGGCGACATACTTACTGCAGTTATTGCATATTTATGACTCTTTGGCTTGATAACTTACCTGCAAAGAAGAGAAAAAATGTTTCAATGTAAATAGCAGAGAAATTAATTTTAGCATACAAAAGCGTTGTGTGTGTTATTTTATAATAATAATATTATTTTAATTAATGAAAACGTTTTTGCTCAGTTGGACACTGTGTTGAATGAGTTTGCGTGCGCCACGCCGTTGACTGCTTAGCTTTAATCTGCGCTATAGTAGTGTGTGTGTATGTGTGCGTGTGTGCGTATTCCACTTGGCCTAGAGTTATTGGCACAGCATAGCATTCGCTAAGCCTTCTAAACAATCTAAATGAGAATCTGCGCTTGTCAACACAGCCTACGTCCTCTCTTCGTATCGCTGCTCCTTCATCGAATTCCATTCAGCTGCTGGCAAAGCAACGCAAGTAAAGTGGAACGATAGTGCTTGTCTGACTTTACGCAAATAAATATTTACTTTTCAAAATATATGACAACATTCATACAAATACTTAGCAATAGAAGCATTTGGTATTGCAGGTCACTCATACGCAACGTACGCCATTGCCACGCCACACACCGGCAGGCGAAATTTACTCCAACTAATTTTCATTAGTAAAGTTCGATATTTGTGTAAAAAATTTGATTCTCAATGAAATATGCTACGGAGAGTCAACGCCGAAAGCTGGCTCTATAGCAAAGACAGGCTTAATAATATCCGATTCATAAAATTGAAAGCTTTCTATGCTTTGAGAGCAACAAACTTAAACTTTCAATGATATGGAAGCAAAAGTACAACAAAGACGTGCTTTGAAAGGAACGCAATAATCAAAATTACTTATATTAGTAAGTGAAACACTCTAAAAGTTCCCCGTGGCTAGCGCAAAGAAAGAAACTTAGAATTATCTAGACTTGCATATTTATTCCCGTAACTCTATGAATTTTTTAGTAAATCTAAAATGCCTCATATTTCCGCTAAATCTTTAAAGTGAGGAAGGCGCTTGTGTTTAGAAACGCCAAAAAGAACGAAACACATGCATATGCGCGCATAGCAATATTTACGCCAGCGTGTGTGCCTTTGATGATCTTTTGCATTATTCAGTGGCGAAAATAGTTATTTGACTGACCTTTTGTTCAGTTGAGTTCGTTCCCACTGTTTTCAAAGTCAATTGAGCGTGCGTTGCCCGTGATATTCAACTATGAAAGTTTATCAACGTGCGCACACATGCACACTCACACATGCGGCCGTATTTATTTCAATGTGCTGCTGTTTATTTTCCTGCTCACGTTCATGCATTTGCGCTCAGCTGAGTGTGTGCTTGCATTTCCATTTTGCAATTCTAAATAATATTGCGCCGCTTACTGGCGTGCACTCGTAGGGCTCACACGCTCACACGCACACAGGCTTGCAGGCTTGCAGGCGTTGCTTTAAGTGTTTTCAATTTTATTCTTATTCATAACGGTTGCAGTGGGTTGAGACTACTTGCCTCTTCATGCTGCGCTTATCTCACTAGTCTCCCCAGTTTTTCAAAGCTGATTTCTGAGTTTTCCATTTAATTCCTGCCTCATTTTATGTTTCTTACTTTTGAGGTTATTCTTCAGTGCTCTTGTTTTTTTTTTTTTTTTTTTGTTGCCTCGCAGATTTGCATGTAAATGGGTGTTGCATCACTAACTATTGTCGGGTGTTGTTGCTTCTTTGTTTCTATTGCTATTTCATCTAAGGTTTCAGTATTTGCATATCCCTTTCGCTTGTCTTTCTTTGAGTTTTTTTGGAAGAAAGGTGTTGCGTGAAGTATCTTAGCTTGACAGTGCCAGACAGTGTGAAAGTTAATGCTGAGGCTCACATCCTTTGAAAGAAGGCTATGGAAATTGTGTTTGTCCTCAAAAAATAGCTATAACTCAGGAATGTCGAAAAAATGTACGATTTTTTAAACTCTTCTGACGCGTTCTTCAAAAATTGAATGCAAATTATTTAATTTTGTAAATTAAATTTTCAGTTTATGGATTGAGCTGAGGATAACTGTCGGAACTTTATTGAATATCCAATACTTCCTACATTGTGTAATCGCTTGGAATAGAAGAAATCCATGGATGTACCTTGTAATCTCTGTTTCTAGTCAACTGGTAAGCGCTAACAAAACAAATGAGCGCTTCGTGCGTAACTGCGGGCTCCACGCCCACTTGCATTTGCTTAATAAGTGTGCATGATTACTTAAAGTTGGAATCGTTTCAACTCCTCTAAGTAAATAGGAAACTTTCCGCTAAGCCTTGACCCACCTGTAAACCCTGCTAGTAACGAACCATCGAATGGAGGCACAAAGCAACAGACTGAGAAGAGAAAATCACCAGAGCAAAGGGGCAGTATTCGCTGTTAATACAATTTTTAGCAAACAAGCAAGAAATTTCCTCAACATTGACTGAAGGTCGACTTCGGTTTGCTCATTGAACTGTACACGGCGGCCTTTAGTGGATTTCAAGGTATTACGTGTTGGTAAAACACACCAATACTAATGCAATTGGAGCGAATCACGTGCAAATTGGCAAGCGCTATAAACGTGCGTGTGTGTGCGCAGAGTCGGGTCTCAGTGGATGCCATGAAGAGTATACAAAAGCGAAAGTAGCGACAAATTACAGCACACAAAAGGTCGAACAACAACGATGGGTAAACGGGTAAAAGACAAGGTTTGCACAAGTTGTCGAGCACCAACCGACGAGCCTACGGATGCCGCCTGGGAACAATCCGAGATTTTTTCGCAGCACTTTTGCATTTCTGTTGATGCTGCCGAAGCAGGTCAGTGTAAGCCGCTGTGCAGACCAAAGCCAAACACAAGCGGACTGCGGCGAGGCAGTGGTGCGGCAGACATACCGTGCAGAGGGCAGAGGTGAGGCGAAAGGCAAAAATCGGTAAACTGAAATGGCTCCGCTGAGAATACATATTAAACGGATTATTATATTTGATGGCGACCCAAGAAACCGAAGAAAAAAGAGAATTCAATTTTTTGTCCGCTGATTGCCAGTGTATGCTACACACATAACCATATTCTTTACCTTTCCTTTTTAACATTCACTTTCTGCTTCGCTCTCATTTATTATGCTTTTATGTGAAGCATGGGAGGAGAAAATTTGCACGTTTTGCTAATTTTTATGCGGGGGCAGTGATTTCGCGAAAGGGTTAAGCTAAAACGATGCCCGCGTGTGAGTTAAATTTATGTTGAAGTCTTCAAAAATTTCGCACACATTTCTCATTTTTTGTAGGCTTCTTGAAATCTTTCTTATTTTGCATAAAATTTAATGCTTTTGCGTTATCGAAATAATGTTCGTTTCCTCTTGTGGTAAAATAGTTATTTTCATTTCTTCAAGTTCACATTTTTCTTCATTCTAACAAGGTAGTAAATATGCACGTATTATTGCAAATTGGAAACGCAATACATTTGTGCAACAAAGCAGATATTGTTGCCGTGCAGCACAACAAACTCTTACGACACTCGATTCAAAGGCTGAGTAGAAAAGCCCAGTAGAGATATGCCGCACCAAAGAGGTATATTTCAATACAGAAAAGCAATATTTTTTTAAATTTGATAGTGTAGAAGTGAAGAGGAGCTGAACCTTATGCCGTAATTAAAATTTTTGCTTAAAGATCCCTTAAGCTCATTTGGTTCGTTGTTGAGTAGATTCAGATATTCAAAACAGTTGCAATATTTCCCATTGGGCTGCTATGTCCTTAAATAGTACTGAAAAAGGATGCTCTCTAAGGGTTTTAAGTGCATGCAATATTTGAATTCCTATTCAAAGAATATCTCTGTTTAATAATATACCTCTCCTGTTTAAGGGTACACTCAAGCGTCATCGCTTTTTGGTTTGTATTTTATCTGCATAATTCCCGCAATCTTTCTCGTTCGATTTTCTAAGACACATGGCGCCGTCTGTTGTGAAATTTCCTTTAACTAATATAAGGAAGAAACAGCTGGATTGCTGGCCCAGCTTTTTTAGTACGGCGGTGAAGAACGGTATGTTCAGTTTTTTTTTAGAATATGGTCGAACGAAAGCATGCCTGATGATTGGAATGTAAGTGTGTGCTCAATCCACAAAAACGAAGACGCCACAATCTGCGTCAACTACCGTGGGGTAACTCTCCTCAACATGGCATATCTAGCGCATTATGTGAAAGATTAAAGTCCACCGTCAATGAACTGATTGACGTGTGAAGTGTGGCTTTAGACCTGGAAAATCGACAACTGACCAGATATTCACCATGCTCCAAATCTTGGAAAAGCCCCTTGAAAAGAGAATGCAAAACCAATACGGCTGTATAAACAGACCTTGGACAGCACAAAAAACTCCTTTAGGAGCGGGAAGGACCATTAGAGACCAAACAAGGTTTCGGACAAGGCGACCCCCTGCCGTGTGACTTCATCAATCTACTCTTAGAGAAAATAATTCGAACTACAGAACTAAACAAAGAAGGTACCATCTTCTATAAGAGTGTGGAGCAGGTGGCGTACGCTGATAATATTGATAACTGGCACAAACGCGCTTTCTACAGAATAGATAAGGAAGCGAAGAAAATGGGTCAGGTGGTGAACGAGAGCATGACGAAATATCTTCTGTCATCAAACAAACAGTCGTCGCACACGCATCTTGGTTCCAATTTCATTGTTGACAGTCATTAGGTAATGTTGTCTATCTTGGAACCAGTATTAACAGTCAGCCTCGAAACCAATCGCAGAATAACTCTTGCCAACAATTGCCACTTCGGACTTAGTGGGCAATAAAGTCAGCTCTCGACGAACGAAGCTCAAACTTTATAAGTCGACGATGACAACATGTGATGCGTCGGCATTACGAGTTTTCGAGAAAAAGTTCACAATGATGAGCTTGATGAGATATACGACAAAATTGGGATAGGTGACCCAGCCGTCCGTATGGATAAAAAGATTCCAGCCATGAGAGCGAAGAAGAGAAAGAAGAAGGCCGCAGGTGGAGAAGGACCAGGCTGCAGTTGATATCACGTCATCAGATTGCGAAAAGACGAAACGACTGGCGCGCTGTTGCTAACTCAGCTATAAACGCTTAAGCGGTGTCTACTCCAGTAAAGAAGAATAATAAGCGAACTGCAGTAGGCATGTCCGCATCTCTGAAAGTATTCAAGCAAAATACCAGTGAACTACATGAGCCATAGAAACCTAATATTGTCTCAGACAAAGAGTTAAGGGCTGCTTTAGAAGATTCAAACAATCATTTTTTTTTGTGCTTAAAGCTCTTTAAAAAAATATGGAAAAATACGTCCCCAAAGTTACAGATGGGCATTCGAAATATTTTCGAAGCGAGAAGGAAAGTAGTGACCAAGCGTCTGGTACGAGTAAATATATATTAGCCGTTCCCACGACAGTCGGGTCTACGAAAACCGGAACGGACCCGGATTTTTATCCGGCCAAGGACTGTCAACTCGGCAGAATTCTGCCGTTACAACAACAACAACAACAGTAAATATATTAGCGCTTGGGGAGAAAGCGAAAACTTTGACGCGCGATTTCTCGGTTTTTCATTTTTACGATTTTTCTTAATTGGCGGGCCGGACTAAACTAAACGTCGTATGAAATTGAGGCAAAGTTTATTACCTTTGGCATTAAAATATTTTCTATGTAATCTAAAGAAACTAAGAAAAGTCAAGTTTGAAAATATTTTTAAGCAAGATAAACTAAAATTTTTTTGTCAAAAACCATTTTTTTTTATTTTTTAAAAAATTTGCAACCTTGTACACTTTTTCTTTGAAATTTTCTTAATTTACCCAGAAGATAAATTATTAGAAAAATTATTCTTTTTGAATTTTTTGTTTCCGATAAAAATTGCGACCTGCACCCTGCCCGCCGTCCGACAAATGCACATGCGAGATGCTTCAGGCAATTGCTTCCCAAAGGCAGACTATCAAAGATTTTGTATCCAAACAATTTTTGAATAATGTTTAAATATATAACTATAAACCATACAAATTTCGTCAATTATTTCTTTCCCTCCCAAAAAAAGTCCTCAAAAAATCGATTTTTTAAAGCCTCTTTAGAGAGGCTCTCCCCTCAAAGAATATTTTTAAGCTCTGTATCTAACGTCAAGAACTGCTACTGTTTTTTCACTCATTCGGTGGCCAATACAATTTATTATAAGTCTAGTAAGTACATTAAATTTACTTTACTTTTACGCTTACTTCTGGCAGAAAATATGTAAAGGATACATGTTTTAGAGGATATTGGGCAAATAAGCTCCAAGTATATGCTAGCAAAGCAATGAAAATAACTAAAAAAAGAATTCAATTTTTTACGCCTGTGAATAGCATACATTATAGTAATACCCTCTTCTCTGTTTTATTTCCTGCTGCTTCGGCTATTGTTTAGACTGCCGCCTAGCCGCTTTAGCGCTTCAACGATTTAGTCGTTTTGCAGCCTTTGGAAAACTTTGGCACTTACTCTAACACACACGACTGCTGTCGTGTAAATTTATGCTTAAGATGTGTGCTTGTAGCATTTTGCAATCGTTTTTCCTCAACTTATCGAAGCAAAGCGCCCAGCACGACGGTGTCTTCATTGACCATGCAGCCTTTGCCACTTTGACGCTGCGGTTCCGACTTTTGTGCCCGCCTGTGTGCGCCAGTATGTGCATGTGTGCTTAGTGTGGCATGTTTTCTTGCAACTGTCACCCAACTTTTGACTAAAATTCTCTTTACTCTTTACTTGTATTTTTTCGACTTCTCGTGTGTGTGCATATGTGTACCTACATATGTCTGTTTGTTGGGCATAGCATACCATTTCTCTCCTCAAGGCTGTCAGTTTGCTGTTCTTCTGTTCGGCCCAACCTTTTCACTGTTCGTGTGCGAGTTTATTTCGAAACCAAAGAAAGCGACAGCTCTTACCTACCTCAAAAGCAAATTCTGTGCGCGTGTGTGTGTGTGTGTGGTGCTCAGATAAAAACTGTAGCTGAAAAAGATGATTAAAATTCAATGCAATAGTAGAGAAACTTGCAGAATTTGAGAAATGGCATTTCGATAAAGTATCTTCTCAGTATGATAAAAAATCGTCAGTGGCAGCTGGGAGCAAACACCACTGCCAGCGGAAATCAAAGGAGACCTCAGTGCATACCCTTTTCCAATTTCCTATTGTTAGGTGGAGAACTTTAAGACCTTCCTAAGTCGCGCTATTTCATCTTAACTTCAGAAGGCAGATTTTCGTCACTGCCTCTACCACGCACTGCCTCACTCCCTCTTATCGCAACGATACATCTAGTGCTGTATGTTTATATTTGTTAATTTATGACTTCAGTGATATCGGAGCAATGGAGCTGTTAAGAACGGTACCAGCATTTGTCGTTACTTCAAAACTAAATGTTTGTGTTTAAAAAGTGTCTCATTTTAACATCAACCGCCGTTTGTTGTTTGTGCTTTGGAAGACCACATGACCAGCACTCGCTCGGCCGAGAGTACACTTGCCAAATATTTGCTTACTGCCCACTAGTGTGCACTCAATTGAGTCATCGCTGTGACAAACCTGGGGATAGCGCAACTCATCCGCACAAATCCGCCGCTTATGCACAAAATATACGTACGTGCATGTGTGTGTATGTGTTTATGAATAAAAGTGGAAAAGAGGAGCCCCGAGGCCGTCAATGCTATCGGCGTCCGCAGTCAAATTCAGGCCAATGACGGAAAACGCAATTTCCATTACACATAAAAACAATTTGCTTAACTGATTGTTGGATTTTAATTGGACTTTATTTTATGATTATTTTAACTTGCGCTGAGTGTGTGTGTGTGTGTGTGTGTGTGTGAAGCTTGTGGTGCTGCTACAATGCTCGTGGCATCATTTTGTGGCAAAATGTGTAAATAAAGTTGCATGTGCGTTAACATTTATTTGTGTAATAAACCCACACGAAACTAAATGTGCGCACACAACTCCCTGCAGCGAGGTACAACTAAAAATTCCCGAAGTCCAACCAGACAGAAAAACAGTAAACTTTCTGCGATTATTGAGCGATTTTGCAGCGAGTTGCCTTATTTTTCCAGTGGCTTTGTGCGGTAGTCCTTTATTTTTACTTTTATGCAAATCGGGATTCAGTATGAAATCAGCAACGCGTGGGATATTTGCTCGAACCAATCCGAGTTCCTTGTGAGCGAAACAGACAGTCAGCTGATCACTTAGGCCTAAGGCGTAAACTAGTTGAAAATGGCTTATAACTAGTTGCAGAGTAGTTTATAACTAGTTTCCTCAAGTACATGGTGCATACATAGCAGCTGCAAGAGTGTATGTAGAAATGCGGTATTTTAAAATTACCGCTCACATATTTCGTCAGAGGAATATTGTTGTATGTGTTTGTGGCATGTGGCATGTGGCACGTTCCCATTCACAGACGTAATGTCGGGAACAACACATAAACATGTCGACAATTAAATTTGTCAAACGCGCAAACGCTTCAAATGTGAGCGCACGCACACAGGCACGCTTGCGCCGCTTCACATTCAATTACCACGAAATAAAAGCAACCTTGTTGACTCTTGTCATTTGGCTTGTCTCGCAACTACATAATTCACTATAATTCGCACTTCACCCTCATCGTTAGTTATACGCCGTTGGTGAGAGTCATTTCGAGGCGAAAGTCGCTGAAGCCAACCTTTCTTCGCTGGTGTTTCTTGTTACTGTCGCATTTTGGCGTTTTCCATTCAAATGCACGTAGGATTGTTTACATTTGCGAATTTTAATTAACTTTCCACTTATCATCAAGCTTATTTCCTCACGGAGTAGGCGTATTTCATATTCTATAAACAGAATTTCGCATTCCCGGTGTCAATTTTGTGCTTAAGCCTTGATTTAAATCCGTTAGCTGTGCGAGTGCTGCCATCACGGTATATCAGGGCACGTTGGTAAGAAATTGAAAACAGTTACGTCGCACTTAAATTAAGCTATTATTGAATTCCACTTAATTTTCGCTGACGAAAGCAAATTTAATCTCAAGCATTTGTAGTAATACGGCTTAGCTTAAATTCGCTTATATGTTAAATTGAGTACAACTAGGTTGTAAACCAGCAAGAGCGCAGGAGAGCAATAGCTGTGGGCACCTTCTCTGCCCTCTAATAGGTTTAACGTATATATCTC
This sequence comes from Bactrocera latifrons, assembly GCF_001853355.1. Taxonomy (NCBI): domain Eukaryota; kingdom Metazoa; phylum Arthropoda; class Insecta; order Diptera; family Tephritidae; genus Bactrocera; species Bactrocera latifrons. The sequence goes on along the minus strand of NW_017537243.1, from coordinate 107,980 downwards.
TTATACCCTTCATACTACAATTATATAATAAAAGGAATGATAATCCTGCCCATTCAATATAAAAATACAGTTTAAAACTACTAAAAGCGCGATAAATCAATAACTTAATACGCCAGAGATGTCTTCCATCGAGATGGTGAGAGAGGGCTTTACCCGAGAAGTCCACTTTTACGTAAAATCACAAATCTCAGAACCTGCTCGACCGATTTCAACTAAACTTAGACTATGCCACAGTATTTCATAAAATTATCCAAATCGGTCCAAGACTTGCAAAAAGCAGTACTAATAGTTGACTGTTGTTCAAAAATATTTGTAATATGGGAGATACAATATATATTGGAAATTCAGAGAGAATCCTTTTCTCATGACAGCATGTTTGTGTATCAAAAAAGGCTGGATCCGTATCGCGATACTTCCCGATTAGCTTCCATATACCTAATATAAAGATTTATTTATTTATTTTTTTTTATTTTATTTTATAAAAGTTTACATAACAATGAAATTATTACATAAACTAAAGATAACGCAGCGCTAGCGTCGGAGGCTTTCGGCTGGCATGTTGACTAGGGCGGTATCAAATGCGTCGGAGTAGGTCGGTATCTCTAAGGAAATTGTATATCCTGCTAATATTATTATCCATCGGGTTTTTTAACAGMTGTGTAGGGTTAATACCATTGAAATAGTGTAGTCTTTGGGCATCAAGCTTCGGGCAGCAATCTAAGAGGTGGTTAATGCTGAGTGAAGAGTTGCAGAACGGGCAGCGACTAGGATTAGCGCCTTGAAGCAAATGAGAGGTTGTAATAATCGTGTGGCCAAGCCGGAGACGGGTATATGGAGTTATGTAGTTTGTCGGCATGTAATATAAAGATAAACTTCGGAACATGTGAGTAATCTCAATAAAAATGAGAGAACGTGTTTTACTCATGATAGTTTTCTCTGTGCCTACAATTGATAAAATTAGGAAAAAGCTTGAACTACCCCCATTAAGCTAACACCAGGATTTGCGAACATTTTGAATGGCTGACTTTACTCGATTGTATGTGAGGTATCTTAATGAAACCCTTGGAACATTTTATTAGTAGTGGCATGCTAATTGTTTTTATTTTTTTAGATAAAATCGAGCGTATATTGCCTCCAACTCCCATATACATAGTTACTACTAATAATGATCCTCGTTATTCCAGCGAGTTTTATGCCGAATATATCGGTCAGTGAGTATTATTTATATATAATATAAAACTACTTCAAAATAAATTATCGTGCCAACCTGGGCAACGTTAAAACTAAGAAACTAATTAATCACAGAAAGTGTGCCGAATATGCAAGCACAACTATGAATTATGGCGTAAAGGTCTACATCGCAGTTCTTCAGCGTTTTCAATGCAGTAGTTGGTAAATTGTTGTCTTTTGACTTTTGCTTCTGCATCCAATGGCACTGCCAGTAATTAAGTTCACGTTTGCACTTCAAATGTCACATGACGTTATCAGTATCCAAAAAGCCTTTGAATCAATATATAAAGCAGTCAATAAGATTTTCCATTTCTTTGGTTTTCAAAGCACATTCTTTTTCTGGAAGCAGCAAACTCACTTGGAATCAATCCAATACTTCTGCGTCTTTAAAGCTCCTCCGGTACCATACAACAAAGCAATGTACACCGAGACCTTGTAGTATTCTTTGCGAGTTCTCAAGGAGACAGTCCTTTATTTTGTTTCTGAAATAAATGGCAAATTTCTTTCCTAGCATCTTAACGACTTGGCTGTTAAGTTCAAGACTTAAATACAAATTGACATTTAAATAAAGCTAATACAGCTTCGTAGTGAAAGCCTTTAAGTTAGTGAATTCTGTGATTTGAGCTGTTTCTACAGGAAGAAATGTCTTGGACCTCTCATTTATTTAAATAAACCGGTTAACCGAGTGCACTTCACATATCAATTAACAACCGTCTAAGCACAATGTGTTGGCAACTGCACACATCACGAAGAAGAGCAATGAAAGTCGCATTTGACGCCAACGGAAGACCGCAAATTGTCCAACAATTCTGTCGACAAACAAACAATTACATTTCTGCTTAAGCAAACAGCTCAATTGCACATTTGCTTGCCAAACTTCAATAAAAAGTTTAGTATGCTCATGGCACACTTGGCGACACACACTAAAGTAAAGATCTACAATGCACATTCTATATTTCTGTAATACAAAATGCAACGGTTTTATACACCGCACGTCACAAGAGAGATGATTTTATTTCGTGTATCGATAATGACAGAATTTCTGGTACAGGGTCTGAATTTTAGACATTATTTTTCTAGTTTTAAGGACGGAATCAAGAGGCTACATGAATTTATGGCAAACCGAGGAAACAATGAAGCAAAAATTAGAGAGCAGGACGAGAGTAAAACAATGAGAGTAGGTATCAAAAGCCGACAAAGAAATATTGGCAGCAGGTTCCATTATCTGTCGGGTTTACCCTGTATTTATCAAAGTCTTAGAAAGGCATGCACCTTCATATAAGTATATTCATATTCAAACTCAGATTTGTTTGGAATTTGGCTGGCATTCAACAACATATATTACTGGCAAATTACATATGTATGTATATACAATATAAGAATGCATATTATTTCTATTTACATGAACAAATATTTGTCGTACTTGTGGGCAATAAATGCGAATCTTTCAAGCGAATCTGCAGACTTTCGCAAATATTTGCTTTAAGCGAAAATTCACAATAATAAAGCTGTTTGCTTACAATTTGTTGTTGTCAAAATATTTTATAGGAAAATGATAACAATTGAATAAGTTGAACTCATTGTAAAAACAGGCAAATATTACCAACTAAATATGTATTTCTTAAAGCCGCAGTGTAATGGTCAGATTAGTTATTCACACAATTGGGATAACGGTACTTGGCAGCATCGAGTTTTAAACATTTTTGGTTGAAGTGCCAAATATTTATAGTGGAGTTTACAATAGCGCGTAAATTGTTATTCCAAATCGCTGTTTGGCACCAAACGAAGCTTCAAAGTGTACCCAGGTCATTCTGCACCTGGTATTTCCAACGGTGGTGCGTGTTGATCCTCTTTTCACGAGTATTTTCCAAGTTTTGGCGGATGTTAAAAATCTATTCAGTTTTTTATTTTCCAGGTCTAAAGCCACACTGATAAGGTCCAATCAGTTTGTTGACGGTGGGCTATAATATTTCAGACAATATGGTCGATAGAACCTTATATGCGATGTTGGCGATAGTTGGCGCAGGTTGTGAGGTCTTCCTTTTTGTGGATTGAACTTAAGTTCCAATCGTCGGACATGTTTTCGTCCGACCACATTTTACAAAGAAACTGATGCATGCCCCTTATCAGTTCTTCACCGCCGTGTTTGAATAGCTCGGTTGGCAATGCATCGACCCCCGCCGCTTTGTTGTTCTTCAGGCGGGTAATTGCTATTCAGACTTGTTGGTCAGGCAATGGAATGTCTGCTTGATCGTCATCGATTGGGGAATCGGGTTCACCAATTTTCGAGCATTAACTTCATTACTTTTAACAAAACCAATAAAACGGCATCTGTCAATTAACATGAATTGCCCAAAGCAGGTTGAGATTATATTTACCAATTCATCGGCAATTTATTCGTAAGCTCTTCCTGTTGATGGTTACATGAAAGTGAAGTGAATGAAAGTAAAGAAGGAAAAAAATTATAATAATAATAAACTAAGAAAACACAAGTAAAACAAAGCAAGAAGCACTAAAGCTTACAATCATTCTTTGCTTTGGGCATATGACCCTCATTGTTGCCATAGAAATGCCGAAAGCACTTAATGACACATTCATAGAAATGTTTCCGCTTAAATCTGGGCCTGTGGGAGATGTCTTCTTCGAGTGGACTGATGCTCATCGTCACCCACGCAAGCATTTACATATCTACATACTTCATATGTACTTTTATACATGCAGAACACTTTTCTACATGTGTTTGTTTTTGAATGTGTTTTTAATATATGTAAATGTATGTGTGCATGTCCTTAAGCGTATAAGTGGAACACTTATATACAATGCCAAAGGCAGTTATTACAACAACCATGACTGTCTAAGTGGCATTTGATTACACTTACTCCATGAATGCGGCATAGCTGTTTACTCACACACATGTGTAACATTCTTTCACCAAACTACTCGAGAAAAGTATTAGTAAACGACTGGAAACCAGACGAAAAAAAAAAAAACGAAATAGTCAGAAAAGCAACAATCTTTTGGAATCTTTTGTATGTCAGTAGTTTTGTATTATTAATAAAGGCACGATACCTAAATAACTATTGAAAGAACATATCGTCACCTAAACGGCAAAACAATCAAAAGAACCGAAATTGATTTTTTTATTCCTTCACTACATCATATTACATATATGGATGCATAAAATTTCAGTTCCCGTTGACAGATATACACCACATATAACCACTATATAATCAACATATTAACCATTTTATAACCAATATATAACCAACATATAACCAATATGTAACCAACGTATAATTATTTTATAACCAAAACTCAAACTTTTTTCAATATGTTTCAATATGACTGATTTCAGCTTCCGCTGTTCGATATAACCAATATATAACAAATACATAACCAATATATATCCGAATCTCAAATTTTGTTTCACTAAGAGTGGTTTCTATTATATCGTTTGTTCTTCGCCTGTAAACTTATGAAAAAGTGACGTTACTTTCCATTTTAGGTGACGATATACTTATTTTTATTTTAATTCAAAAGCTTGTTTTTGTATTCTGGAACCAGAATGTTTTGATAAATTGTCATCAGCAAATTATGGTATATACCAGTGTTCCCGAACGGGTGGTATCAGCTTCTAGTACACTCATAAATTTCGTGAAATGATATCGTAGTACCAATTGTGCAGCGTTCACAGCGAGCCGAGCACCACTTGAGTTTCGCAAATGTAGTGCTTTTAATAGTCGAGTGCGTTCGAAAGGACTCAAGGTCAGCTCACATGATTTGTTGCTATATTTAACTGTAATAAACAGGCAAGTGTTGGTGTTAAAACATTCGCATGAAATATAAAAGGTAACGGTATGCACATGCATAAGTGGGTGTGACTGTGTTGTGGCGGTAATTTATTAACCCACTTGCTGACTATACGTCGGGAGGCAATAATCCATTGTAATGGAATTGTTTGACAAAGCAAAAAAGTAATGGAAAATCAATAGAGGACGTTTTTGCAGTAAAAAAAAAAATAACCATTTGAACTCTTCTTTCGCACACTAATCTGCAAATAATCGTAGAAAGATACATGAAATAAAAGTCCAGTGGAGAGCACAGAACTGCTCTGAATATTCGAAACATTCCAAATAACTAATATTGTGATTATAATTGTAAATGCATTCAGCGAAATGTCCGTTTGTGGAAACATCTGGCTGCACCGCTCTTGTTCCGCTGCGCGCTGATAGCCAGAAAGGCGAATATTCCCAAGCGAGTGTGTGTGATTTTAATGTGCTTAAGTATAATCCTTTCCAAACAGCAACTTTTCAACAAATTTCCTTGGTTACTCAGGAATAAATTACCATTATAAAGACCGTGTAAATTGCCACTCACCAACTTTTTAGTGTTCTTAGTGTTGGGTATGTATGCCAGAGAGACAAACAAAGTCGAAAGTCGGTGCAGGCACACTTAATCCCATACTTAGAAACTATGTATGCAGAAGACAATGCATACAAATGTATGTTTCTGCAAGGGTATGTGTGTGGGGGTGTGTATGTGTGGCTAAATGTGAACTTAATGCAGAAACGTGCAGCATTTAATAATCTTTTCACACACAGCTCCACATACCATACATCATACTGTATATATATACATATATATGTATTGTATAAATTCAGCGATATGTGCATGTGTGTACAGCGTGTGAAAAAGAACAAGCAATGGATTAAGTCCGCAAATGAAGCATGTCACGAACGAGTGAATTAAAGTGAAACGGATTGTGCTGCAACAATTTCGACAGTGTCGTGGAGTCAGGAGCAGAGCTCGGCTCAATGCGAGATTATAAACGCACACAGGGTGCTCGGAGCTCACCTTGCATTTGGAGTGTTGCGAGTCTTTCAGTTAGGTTGCTGGTAGGCACTTTTCACGAAGGGTGAGTTGGAATCAGTCCATGAACGAATTGAAAAAGGTGCGACTTGGAGTTTCTAATTAGACTGATCAATGCAACAACAAATAAAAAAATTGTTGCTTCAAACAGTAATGAACTTTTTAGTTGCCTAATTTTGTCGTTTATTTAGACGATTCGGATGATTCACTTAAATTCTGCTCTACCAACTGAAACACCCTTTATGAGATGGCATATTCCTGCTTATCTATGTGCAGTAATACTCGTATGTATGTATATATCTGTTCCTTATGCACAGACATGCTTGCAAATTTCGTGGAAAGTTTTGGCGATTTTCGTTGAGCTGAAACGACGACTGAATTTTAATTTGCACTCAAATTCTGCGAGCGAGTTAAGCTATAGAGTCAGGCACACATACCCGCCCGTATTCGTACACAGCACGCCTGCCTGCATTCACTGGGTTGCATGCATAACTGAGTTTGCCATCTAAAGTCAACCGCCATGCATCTTTGCTATCAATTTTGTTAAGTTCTTATATAATCCTTTTCGGTTCGTCTGAAAGAGTCGAATATGCATTTTTTATGGCAGCCAAAAGTGACTAAATTCACTAGCGCGTTTGAAGAGTGAGGTTAAGTAGCAAGACAACTTCAAGCGCAGAGGCATGGTCTTTGTGTGGTGGTTGGAGTATGCCACTCAATCTGCATGTGATTGAAAAGTGCTCTCCAATAGGCACGTGAGCGTTAATGCTGTGTAAGTTTTACCTATAATTAATGCAAATCTACTAAGATAAATTATGTATATTTTTTTTCTTGATGGCAATGCATACATGTGTTCACAACAAATTATATTTCAATACAAAATATCTGAACAAGGACTAACTGCTTTTATTTTTCGTTTTTCTCTCTTCCCTTTCGTTCATATTTTGCATTTTGATTGGATTCCCCACTGCTAGTTCAAGCACAAGCTAAAACAATTGTTGCGGATGTAAAACTTGGGTGAAACCATATGCTTTAGAAAGAGCTAAATGCCCTTTTCTCAATTGTATTTCCTTTTTTATTTAATTTAAAGCATTTACTTAAAAATACAATAATAATAATGAAATAAACAGTTATTTGAAAAGTTTTGAATTAAATTGCAAAAGTTGTTGTGCTAAATGAAAATAGCACAGGTGCTGGCCAAAGCAAAGTTTGCAGTTGGGGCTGAGTTATTGGGCCGGTTTGTTCTTGTTGAAGCGAGCTTTTATGATTTACTCTGTGCTAATTCCAAATAGGTCCGTTCAGCTTTGTTTCGAATGTGGGAGTTGGCTGGTGAATATTATTCATAACAATGCACCAAAAGTGGCATAAAGAAGTTTAGAAATATCGCTGGCACTGGCGTTGGGTAGCGAAAGGTAATTTTTTCGTTCTCCATCACTTCCAAGCGGCGTTCAGCCAATTTGTTTGACAATAGAGATTTTACAATACCTTCATTCAATTTAAGCCTCGGTCAACCCATTCAACAAGCTCCTATTAATTGAATAGAATGATATTCCCACGGGCGTAGTGCTATGAATATATTGGTCAGAATATGAGAATATATATGTATCCACCACTCGAAGTGTAACCAATTAAAAAATTTGTTTTGGATTTTTTTTTATATTTATTTTAAAGTACAAAATGTGTGAGAATAATCATAAACTCAGGACCAATTCAATTTTGCTCGATATGACCACCTTTTGCCTTAACTATGGCCTTGGGACGGTCAAAAAAGGAATCGCAAGCTGCCCGCACGTGACTTGTCGGTATTTTGGCCCACTCACGGACAATGGCTTTCTTCAGCATCTCGAGACCTTGAGTTCATTTTTTAATATGCGTCGGATTCTGCGATCGAGTTTTTGGTTGTGATTTTCCAGCTAAATATAAAGCAATCACAGTATTACGTTTGAATTCCATCGGTGATCACTTTTTTCGCTTTTTTACACTTGTCAACAATACTACGAACTGTCAGTCAGCAAATTTATAAACAGCTTATTCCAGTGCGACAGCTGCGTGAACGGTCTGAAGTTGGTCACTTCAAGTGCCGGACCCTGTATTGATAAAATAACGTGTCTTAAATTAATTTGCAGTGATTTTATGGCTGGTTTAAGATAATAATTTTAAAATCCTTAACAAGAACCAAAGGGAGAGGGGTGTCGGATGAGTAGGATTGGTAGGGCATGCAAAGACTCATTTCATGCAGGACATATATTAGATATGTTGGGGTATATTCTGGATAAGTAGAAGTTTAATCTGTTACAGTATCTAGAAAGAAGCTGATCAAGGGTCATTCTCATTTCTTACGGCATCTCGGGTTCTTCGTCTGCAATGAATGGTCGTTTGACTCTAAGCACGCCTTTTCCTGAAAGAAAGTCGGAGAAGGTGTTGACGGCTTCACTGTGAATGGCGGTCAGAGGTTGTCGAAAGTTAGTTGCGTCCAAAGTTTGGTCGGCGTATGGTTTAATGTCGTCAACGTAATTGAGGGTGCTCTCAAGAGGCGATTCCGCTCCAAGTAGGTGACTGCAGGGATGTTTTCTGCGAAAGCATCTTAGCAGAAAATGCTTGGAGAGCAGTTCATTATGCTACTTCAGTGGAAGCATATGGTCCTCACTATGCAGGAGGCATCCAGAGACATCCTATCGTAGTCCGGAATGAAGTGTTCTGACAAGTCTGGAGCTTCCTCCGGTCTCTTATAGTCTCTTATAGTATAACGCTGCCAAGCACACTGAACGTCAGGAATCAAGTGAGGGTTTGGATTTCTTTTTGTTATTTTGCGAGCCATCTTCATGAAATTTGGCAAGGCTAATTATTTGTCTAGAATTAGAATACAATTTAGTATAGTAGACTGGCTTTTTGGTGGGCAATTATAATATAGATGCCCACACACATATTAACTGGGCGCTAACTGAGTAAGTAAAAATCATCACTTTGGTTCTCAAAGTAAGAGTTAGGCAATGTTGTTGTAAAATACCGCCAGAAGAGTACATTTTATTCTAATTTATCTCATTGCTCTAATACATACATAGTCATATGCACATTACAGTATGAAGACGTCTATAGGCGAGAACCGTGGGCCGTGCTAGCCGAATAACTCCAAGGGGATATTCTCTTGCTAAAACATTTACTGTATTTTCTTCACTCGAAATTACGATTTAATTTGAAGGATTCGAAGCAAGAGCGTTTACGCTGTCTTGATCTCAAACGCTTGCACCTAAGTGAATAATCGCATCAAAGTTTTTCTATGAAAATCTTTAATTTAAATTTAAATTTCATCCACAAATTGCTTGCGGAAAATTCACAAAAGCGAGAGCATAAAATATAATGAAATAATTTATTTCTGAGCGGCAGCAATGCGACGCACAAGAGCACAAATCAAATTAAGAGAAAGCTATTTTTATTCGAATCTTCAGCTAGTCCTTGAGATTTGTGGATGTTTTATGTATTTTAGCAGAATAAATTTAAATTTTTGCCTTTTACTGCCGACAGATAAGAATCATTTTCTTATTTCAGCATTTTCTTACAGCAAAATTGTATGACTTATTGGCATATGCAAGCGCATATACATACACACACATGTGCTTCATACGTACTTCGAAGAGAAGTGAGCAGCAAATTTACATTTGAATAAGTAATGAAATATGGTGGCCTTGGCTTTAGCTACCATCGAAATCAGTGTTTTAAGTGAAAGCAATAGAACATTTGGAAGTTCTAATAAATAATTCAATTCTGTGTTGATAGCAAGCAGAGAGATTTATAAAAAATATCCCTGCCTAAATTGAATCGCCCGCTCATTTCACCCACCGCACCGGGTCGCAACATTTGCTGTAGCAATTTATTTTATTTGCTGCCAAGAGACGTGGGTGCGCGTGTGCGGAGAGTGGAGGGTGGAGGACCGTGAAAATCAACTAGCCGCAGCAGAAATGATTTAAACGCCCACTAACGTGGCGGGGTTAATAGGCCCAGTGTGTACGACCAATAATAATGACAAACAGCATTATGGCAATAACAACATGTAGTAAAATGTGAGTAACACGCAGTAAGTGTGGCATATAGCATGTTCACAGGAAACGCACCAAAGCCGAGCCAGCATGACAGCGGATCGCATACTCTCGCTCGCTAGTCTTTCAGCATTATTTATTCATTCGCCAAAAGTCGCCGGAAGTCGGTGACGTGATGAGCCATTGTCCTCGCGCAATTGGAGTGACAGCCTGACTGGTCTGACGGGTCGACAGGCTGGCAGGCTGGGAGGTTGATAGGCCCAATGCTCATTGCCTGTCTATTGTGGCCTCTTGGTTGACTGTTTGCGGGATCCGAGTGGAAGTTAACTGTTGAGTTCATCAGCATATTGTTGCCGCGCGCACCAGCACAGCCGTCGGCGTGGTCGCCCAGCACGGGCCTTTTGGCGTTTCCGTTTTGCCCACCATCTTCGTGAACTCGCTCGCATTTGATTTCAGCGCTTCATGGCCACACTTAATGGCGGTCGACCGGCTGGTTGGTCGCTGGCTTGGCGGCTGTGGATTTTCATGTCATTATCCTGCGTAAATGTTGAATCTTTTCCTTTATTTTCCATATATTTTTCTATGCATCGCTGCCTCCATAATGCTTATCTTCGGCGAGATGGTGTCACTTTGTGGCTTAATTTGTGCTGCGCATATTTGTTCTTGCCATTGTCGCGTTCATGTCTGCTTTTTCTTGTGCGCTTTATGTCGACTTTTCCGCCCGTTTTGGACTGGAAACGAGCCGCGGGGGAATTCATAATTTGTCTCCAAACGTTAAGGTATGTTTTAGCCCGACTGGGGATGCGTTGTTATCATCATTCTGGCTCGCCGCGGCCTGCTTGATTGCAGTCATTTACTTTTCAGCGCGTAAATACGTGTGTGTGTGTGCATCTACATACATATTTTCAGATATGAGTAATGACTTGACAACGATGTTTCCACTTTTTCTTTTGTCTTTTATTTATATGCATTTGTGGTACCTTCTCCCTTCCATCATGTACCTCCATTTTCGCAAAATGTTGGGCGTAATTGCGGCGTCCCATTTTCGCGACTCGACAATAAATTAATTTTCGAAACATGATTGAAATAAATGAGTGCGGTATGTTGATGTATGATTTTTGAAATTTCGCATCAATTGAGCACGAGCGACGCAGAAATTGGTGAAAGCTTATGCATGAAATCTGAACAGCTAAAAATCCAAATTACTCCCTGCGGTCTTTTTCAGCGGTCTTCTGGGTGCACTTGGCCAATTGCAAACGGGACCAATGAGAATAGCACGAGAAAAAAACATCAATTTTGTTTGCACCATAGCTACAGGGTTTGTTCGACAGGGTTTGTTGATGCGATGATTGATTCAATACATTTTTTTAAATGGACTCAGTCCTATTACTTTCCGAACAAACCCTTTACAATTCCCGAATAGACTTGATAGCCGAGGCGCATGCTGCTTGGATCCCCTTTCATCGCAGCATTTGTCAGCTGTTCACAAGAAAATCGGTGTGAGCCGGGTGTTGTCGTAGTGAAACTTCCAATCGGCTGCGATGTCTTGTCGGTCCCGATTGCCCCTTCGTTTGAGTCTGTTGAGGACTTCCACGCAAAACTTTGCATTGACGGTTTGTCCAGGAGGATCAAATTCATGGTGAACGATGTCTTTGGTGTCAAAAAAGACAATGAGCATCGTTTCACTTTGGATTTGCTCATTCATCAGCGACCTGTTTCCGGCCCTCCAAAAAGACCTGGTACCGCCGAAATACGGATACACCACTTTTTGCTAGAGCCACATCTGGGTAAGCCTGGTTCATCATATCAAACATCGCGGCAAACTTAATATACCCTGCCCAGGGTATAAAAATGAGAAGTTTGTGGTCGAACAGAGGAATATATAACGAAATGATATTCTTTGCAAATTCGTGGATTAAAGTGCTAGTAGTGAAGTGGAAATATCGCCATTGCGAAAAAACAAACAAGTGTTTCTATTTTGAGATTGAGTTGCGGTGAGAGATATGCCTCCAGAACGCTATATCTTAAAAAAGTTTCTCTTTGCAAAATGTATTTCATGTGTGCTATAACCGACATTAGGAATCCTCGTGAGAATGAAATGAATGAAACTCCTTGTCGAACACAATCGTAAGTAAAGCAAATGTTAATTGCGTGTTTTCCACTCTAATTACGAGTGTTGTGGCGTTAAAAGCACAAATTCACTCAGAACAAAGTACTATACTTCAGCTGTTCTGGCGCCACATATCCATACACATGTACTTGTAGTATGTGTGGCAGGAACAAAGGACGTGGAGAGCTAACCTAATTTTCAACATTTTGCAACAAATATGTTTTGGTTGAAACTAGAGGACATAATAAAAAGGAATTGAAATCTCACAACGGACGAACGCCACACGAAACCGAGCATTCACCATCGGGCCGAGTTGGGTCCAGCGAACGCCAGGAGCTAAAAAGGCTGAAGTGAATAAAGCCATTGTTTTTACCGTTATGCATTTGCGCGGCATTACGGTATATTTAATGAGTATATGCACATAAATACAGTTATACAAAAAGGAGTATTCACAGGAGGTACGCGAAAGTGTATGTTATTACTTGTGCTCGTTTTACTAATTGAAATAGCACTAATACATGTTAGGACGCTGGCTTACATTATATGCGTTTGTGTGTGTATGTGTGTGATTGTGAAGACAGAGGAGATATTCTTGAGAAAAACGAGAAACTTTAAAAAACGCAAGTTAAGCCGGTAAGGTGGGGATAAGCTGTTGAAACCTGGTTGAAAATTTCTAAATTAACACTTCAAGGTTCAATCCGGACCACACCTTGGTCCGCAGGTAATATTGGGTACATAAAATAATCTTGGTTCGTGAACGGAAGACAGCTTCAGATTCAGATTTGTTACTATTGAGGAACGGCACCGATTTTTGATAATTTTTACTCTAAGGCGTAGGTTGCTCATTAAACTTCTAATCCCGAACAAAAACAAATTTTAAACATCGAAAATAGCTTTATTGTTTTTCGAAACATTCACCACTAAATCCTGTGTATATACTTTTGCATGTGTTTGCACCAATTGTCGAAGCACATTTGCCACTCTGATTTGGGGGTCTACAAAACATGGGTTCTGAACGCTTCGGCAGCCGTTTTAGGTGTGGAAAAATGTTGACCTCTTAGCTCATCATTTACGTATGTAAATACACAGAACTCATTCTTTCCAAGTGAAATACTATATGGTGGATGACTTTGAGTGTTCAATTGTTTCAATCGATTTGTGAGAGGTCGCATTGTCGTGCTGAAACTGCTTCGGCTTCCTGATTTCTTACAAGACAATTGGAAAACAAATGGTTGTATACCACTCAGAATTTACAGTTTTGGGTAGTTCCACTGGTATGGTTGCGATATATTGGGTTTTTTCAAAAAACAGAAACCATTTGCGTGGAAAAGCTGTCACAATATTTTTTTTTAACAATTCTCTCGACCAATTGACACTAGCCTTTTTTGAGCGGTCAACAGACATCCCACACAAGTCTGTTTCGTCCAATTCGATCAAATTTTTTTAAGTGAAACTTTCATGCAATATTGAATTTCTGCGGATAGTTCACATGACGTTCTTGTATTATCAGTTGGCCCACAGAGCAATAGTTTCCAGAACAACAAGTGATTTTGGATGACCTTTGGAGTTCACCTACAATCTATGAACCCTGACCGATCGATGCACTGTTTCTGAGTTAATCTATGTGGAAAGTTGTAAAAAATAATCGCGCAAAAATGTTTGCGATTTATCTTATTTTTTTTTTTTTTTTTGCTGAGATGAATATTTTAACTAACTGTAAAGAACATTACTGAATTTTTGCAGAGGAGTAAATTTCAAACAAAACTATGATTTTTTTCATTAAGTTATAAAATCCAACAACAGCCATGAAACGAGATATGCTTGATTTCATTATTTAAAAAATTAAAAATAATATGTTGAAGTTTGAATACAAATACGAAAGGACTTTTTCGACTACCCAACATTTTCGCACCCTAATGTAAATGCAAGTATATATGTGGTAATAAATAAAACAGTTCCATAAATGTTTTGCAACCTTTTGCGCTCACAAGCAGTCAGATCTAGCAAGGAATCATTTGGATACACTTATGGACTTTTAGTTACATTTATCCACAGAAATGCAGATGTAACGGGATACTCGCGTTTTTCTGCTCACTTTATATTTATGTGCTTTGAACATTTGTGCCTCGCATCTACGTATGTATATGTATGTATGCGAATACAGAGTGCAAATAAGGCAATTCTTATGCGGAGCACATTTTTAATTAAATAAACTTGGCAACGGGAATGGCACATGTGCAAATATAAGATTGTCCCTTCGCACGACTTTCTTAGCAAATTATAAAATTCAACGTTTCAGACGCGTATTTAAACCAAAAATATGGATTAAACTACTTTAATCAGCAGGAAATCTAATTGCAAATGTGCCGTCTTACCATTTGACGGTGGACGGAAAGTCTTCAAAGGAAAGTCTTCAAGAAATCAAAGAAAAGCGCCGTCTGCAATTCTCGCAAGACTCGTTTCTCCCTTTCGTGTAGTTCTCCCTTCGTTCGCAATTTCTATCGTTTTAACAATGTGTTTTTGGCTTGTTATCCTTGTTGGCGTGTACCGTTAGTTGCTTGATAAACTTTTATGAAAATCTCGGCCCTCGACCGGTGATGGGGGGTGAAGCGGATTACACAGCGCCAGCGCCTAATGGGGCAGGGATCTGAAGTGAGACGGTGGTGCCACGGAATAGTTGTGCCACATTTTGCGGTTAGCCAACTAACAAAGACGGCATTATGTTGGCTTGGATGGGTCAGCTTTGCTGACAAAGCGCCAGTGCTACGGTGGCGGTTATTGTTGTAAGATGACACTCTAGGGCTGCATTTGGATTTCAGTGTACGGCGACTGCTGCAAATGGTAAAGAGAGCGGTGTAAGCCTCTCTTTAGTTAGAGTTAAACATATTTGTGCTGGACAATGGCGTTGGGCAGCCAAATGCGCGGCGTGCGGCGGGGCAGGGTGTGTAAGATTGGTCTGGTGGCATGCAATCGTGATAATATTGTGGTCTTCGCAATGGAATTGCATTGTAATTGTCGGACAATTGCGGTCAGACACTTTCGGATAGTTGCATTTTTATGTATTCCTCATCCGTTGTACGTGTGTTTGTGGTGTGCGGTGTGCGGTGTGCTGTGTTTAGTATGTCAGTAAACTTGCACAAAGCGCTGCTTTTGAAAAAACACATTTGGTTGCTCCGAAAAAGATGCTGTGGTCTTGTAATTGGGATGCAATTTGGGCCAATTGTGTTTTTAGTTGAAAATGGAATAAAGCGATTGTGCAAGTATATTTGAGTGCTTATTGAATATATTTAAGTAAAGTATAAGAAATAACATTCGTGTCTATTGGATTTATGTCCGATATAGTCAGACTTTTCAGTTTGAAATAATCTTACTAATTTTAATTTTTAAATTAGTTTTAAAAAATGTCATTACTTGATAAATCCTTGCACAAACTGTCTCCCAAAACTAAAAATTACTTAAAGTACTTACCTTTTGGTCGACTTTGAACTCTATTTTTTTTTTTTGTTTTGTTTTGTTTTTTTACTTTTCTCAAAGAAATGTCGATTTCAAATTCAATGGATCCACTTTGCTGTTGAAAACTCAACTTAACTCTGCAATCAATTGCTTATTTTGCTTGCCAGCTTTGTGCCTTTAGCCGCTTTGGTTGCCAGCAACTGCACTTAGCCAAGAAATGAAAGCTTTTCGCAAAGGCACACGACATTTGTGTCCTTCCGCCCAACTCTAGAAATGGTATTTGTGTATTGACGAATATGCGCCTGCACGTCTACGCCAGTGTAATCGAAGCCTTTTCCGCTGACTCCCATTGAGAGTCCAATCCAGTCTTCGCTGCGTGGCAAGCGAACTGTACCAAATAACAGTAAAGCCATTGAACTGTTACAACCGCTTATACATACACAAGCACAGTTGCTTCAATACATATATACATATATATATGTATATGCTTGGTGCTGGCAGTCACTCAAATTTATTGCACAAATATTGAATGGCAAGTTTTCAAGTCGACTAAATGGTCAAACGGCTCATTGCAGCCGCTTTTCCCCGCCGCACGTTTGCTTGTGTGTGTGTATGCTTGGTGTGAGCACCTGCCCAAACTACAGCAAATATTACATTTCCGTTAGCGGCTGCCCATTCGCCTGGAGTTAATGTTGTGCAAAATTATTTGAATTGCAATGCAAACAATCGTCAAAGCTTGGCCGCACTCAAATGTTATTCGCAACACAACAACAATAAATCGACAGCAAATAACCGATAGAAAGCAGCATTGGCGAAAAATCCCCTGAAAAAGGCAAAAAAGGTCAAGTGCCTCCTGCAGGGCTACAAATGCAGCGCAGCACATTTATTCTGCAAACACTCACGCAACCTCAGCTTCTCGAGGCAAATTGCAGGTGAAAATAAACACTTTTGGGGCATTTAAAACTGAAAGAAAGTTGCTCTTATTTGCTCGCTATTTGATTGGAAATGTATTATGCCAATGCATTTCGAGAGCCATTTCTTCGCTTTGAGCGTTTGTGCAAGCGAAAATCGTTCGCAGCTTCTCTAGTGCTCTGCGAGTGCCCAAAGCAGAAAGCAAGGAACAATCAGGCAGACCAGTAGTTTACATTTAAGTGGTCATAAGAAATGCGCTTCAAGGAGCTTTATGCTTGGTATGAGCTTATTAAAGCTTTGCAGATTGTTAATTACTTAACCTTTTAAAGGTGAAAAAAAAAAAAAAAAAAAAAAAAAAAAAAAAAAAAAAAAAAAAAAAAAAAAAAAAAAAAAAAAAAAAAAAAAAAAAACAAAAACAACAATGTTACATGTTTGGGTGCGAAAGCTATAGGATCTAGAAATTGACAGAATTTTTTACATCTATCACTTTAAGTTTTCCCTCCTATAATATCGTTTTACATTTCCATTTCTTAAAAAAATCCCCCAAAAGAAGCAGAATGAGATTTGTTTTTTTTTTTGAGAAATTAACCAATTTGAGAGCGTAGTCTTTATATTCCTATAAGGTGTGAGAGAGTTCCAATCACATTTTTCACTCCAAAGTACACATTGCCTATTTTGACAATGTTATATTCATATTATTAGAACAACAAAGCGACGGGGACCGGTTGATTGCCGGTCAAGCTATTCAAATACGGCGGTGAAGAACTAATACAGAGCATGCACCAGCTTCTTTGTGGAATATGGCCGGGCGAAAGCATGGCCGACGATCATAACTTAATTGCGCCTTGACCAATCTAAAAGTAAGGGACACCTCACAATATGTGCCAACTACCGTGAGAAAAGTTTCTATTGAACGTACTGTGTAAAAGATTGAAGCCCACCGTCAACAAACTGATTGGACCCTATCGGTGTGGTGGCAGGCCTGTAAAATCAACAATCACCATGCGCCAAATCTTGGAAAAGACCTGAGCACGCACTACCTCTTTGTCTATGTCAAAGCTGCATTTGACAGAACGTCGTTAGTTCTGCTTTCTCCAGAATGGATACGGCAACGAAGGAAATAGGTCTGGTGGTGAACGAGGACCGAACGATATATCTCCTGCCATCAAACAAACAGCCATCGCACTCGCAACTTGGCTCTCATGTCAGCTGTCACTGTCCCAACTTCGAAGATATATATTTTCGTCTATTTTCTAACCAGCATTAACACCAACAACAACGTCAGCCTCGAAATTGAACGCAGAATAACCCTTGCCATTAGGTGCTACTTTGGGCTGAGTGAGCAATTTAGAAGTGAAGTCCCCTCTCGACAAATAAAGAGCAAACTCTACAAGCACTCATCATCCCCGACCTGTAATATGGCGCAGGGGCATGGACGATGACAACAACCGATGAATTGGCGTTGCAAGTTTTTGATAGAAATGTTCCGTATTATATTAATCGATAAGTTAAACAATTTGGCATAGCATCTTTAAACAAGATAATATTAAATCATTTCTCAATAACGTCCGTGTGACAAGTAAGTGGTCCTTGGCTGAAATTTAAATTAAATTACTTTACTTTTACCAAAAGCCATCAATAAAATCAATTATTTCAGCATTCGTCTTGATGAAAGTGAGACTCGATTAAAGTGGGCAGTCAACCATAGCACTGCGTCAAATGTTGCAGAGTTTCGGCAGCAACACACAAACCGATGGAATGGTACTCACCTGCAAAGAGATGAAACGGAAGTAAAATGTATTTTAAAGTAACCACTGGCCAACGTAAGTTCAAGAATATGGATATATTTATATGTGTGTGTGACCATACAAGCGCATATGAGTTATTGCGAGCGCTTGAGTTTTTTTTATTCCTGCGCAATGCTATGGTTTTAAATAAGTAAAGGATATTACAAATAATTCGACTTAATAAAAACTTTTAATAAGTTAAATAATTGCAAGGAAATCGGCTGACAACTGTCCCAGATATTCGGGGTATACCAAGTGGAGCACTGACCAGGCGAAAACAAATTGGCCAAAGATGTTGCAGCAGCAAAGGAATTTTCAATGAGTAATGCAAAAACAAAAAAAAAAAAAAACAAGAAAAACCGTTAACTTCGGTTGCACCGAGGTTAAAGCACCCTTCACAGGTGCATTTCTGTTAGTAACTATGCGTTCAGTTTGTATGGAAGTTATATGTTACTGTAATCCGTTCCGAACAATTTTTATGGATATTTTATTGTTACCTTAAGCAGAAATCCATGCCAAATTTCGTGAAGATATACCGTCAAATGAGGAAGTTTTCCATACAAGCCCCTCATTCGTATTCGTTCGATTTGTATGGCAGCTGATCCGATCTGAACAATTTCTTCGGAGATTACATTACATACATTACATACAATAATCTATATCAAATTTTGTTTATATATCTTGTCAAATGTAAAAGTTTTCCATACAAGAACTTGATTCCGATCCCTAAGTTTGTATGGCAGCTATATGTTATAGTGGTCCGATATCGGCAATTCCGACAGACGAACAGCTTCTTGAAGAGAAAATAACGTTTGCAAAATTTGAAAACGATATCTCAAAAACTAAGGGACTGGTTCGTATAATACAGACAGACGGACGGACAGACAGACGGGCATGGCTAAATCGACTCAGCTCGACATACTGATCATTTATATATATACTTTATTGAGTCTCCGACCCTTCCTTTTGACTGTTACAAACTTCGTGACAAACTTGATATACGCTGTGCAGGGTATAAAAAGTACAACTTGCACACGGCTTTGGTCACTGTGCGTGGCAATCAAGAGTGGCCAATAAACAAGGATGGCTTTAATTAATTTACGCTTATTATGGTCCTCCCTTTTTAAGTGTTTATATTACGAGCAGTTGAAATTTCTGTCATTTTTCCGAAGCGAAATACAGCAACAAAGAATTCTCACACAGCAGCCATCGTTAATGGCATCGCGACGAATAAAGGCTTCACTGCAAGAAAAAATGCTTTTTACTTTGCAATCTATTTTCCACGTTTTTCATTGATACTTGTTTCGTGTTTGTATCGATTTCCGTGGCACAATCAGGATGAACACGGCCTGCCATCAGCTATCGAATTCTTCTGCGGAATATTTATATCGACGAACCAATCAATCTGCCATGACGTCAGCGTGTTCATTCACTCGGCAGCCAGCGACCGTGTTGTCCGCATCAGTCAATTGTCAGCTGGGCAGTCGTGAGGCCCCACTGTACACGGTTATTTGTTTATTCTGCCGCCGACCAAAGTCTACTTTTTGCTGCGGTTAAATTCATTTATTTCATGATAATTTATGCATTTCCTCGGCTCTCGCAGCCACGCCAGGAGCCGCTGTGTTACATCATTATTCATGCTTAATTGATGTCTTGCATTTCTGTAGCTATGGCGGTTGTGATACTTTTTTCGTAAATTTATTGGCTGGTTTAATTTGTAATGAAAAGTAATGCGCATTTAAAGGTATCACGTCAATATGACGTAATCGCAATAAAGCTCGAATTATTGCCATTAAAGTACTGAAAAATGAAAGCAGCAGCCGAGTGGGTGTACGCCATGACACACTAGCTGCCTGATGAATGAAACTCGTTAAGAACTGCGTCTCCATTAGTAGCTTATTGTTGGGTAAGCTAATGAGGAGAAGAGACTTTGGTGTTCAAAATTAGATGTTCTGATTCAGGTCATCCCAATTTTTAAAACATCGAAGTTTGGAGATATATGTACATATATACATAAATATAATTTGCTCGGCCTTTATATGGTTCCACCCAAACTTATTAGTGAATACTGTTGGCATTACAGTTGAAACATTATTAATAGATCGCATCAAGTTTATATATATTTAAAATTATTGGCCACTATTTTGTGTCTAACAGAAAAGGCCTGTTCTTTTTCGAGTACATATATAGACTAGGTAAATTCCTCCATAAATTAGTCGGACTTATATCGGTTCGTAAAAACAATATGCATTCATATCTACATACACGGCGTTTTTTTATGTTTAGGATGGGGAATCTTTCATAAATATCGTCAGTACCGGACGGCATCCCTTTTTCATACCGCACGCCAATTGCTATCATACTATGCTGGAGTTGCGTAACAGACAACCAACGTACTAAACACTCAACTTCGACTGCAGTCTACTGCGCCTAACGGGCCGGAACGCCTTTAGCCGTTTCTTCATCCAAGACTGGCTCTTCGTGGGTACTTTTCTGATCTATGCTTCGCTAATTCTTCTGTTTTTGCCATTACGTTGTCTTTCGTTTTTTCTTAACTCCTGGACAGCAATTGCTAACCATATCTTGACTCTACTCCACACGAGTTTAAGTTGTATCATGTGGTGCACGATATTTTCCGTGGTCACGAGTTCTTTCATATGAGTTTCTATGTCTGTCAGGAAGAGAAAAAGAGTTGCGTGCTTTCACTGTCATTACCGTAGAATGAATATTTTCTTCCGTCATCATGAACAATAAGTAAATACGCTGAAAACATTAAATATTACTTCCAAGACGGTATGAGAGGACTCTATGGAGCCGGGGTCAAAATTGGATAATAGGCGTGGCACGGCGACGGTTTTCGAACTTCCTACTTTCTACTGCATATATTGGTCAATATAGATATTATCTTAATAAAATTTACAGAACGTGTTTTCTTATAGCGGTATTTGTGCTTAGAATAAATAAATTGGGTAAAAGCTAGCCCCCGACGCCATATAATTAACAAGCCTTACGTACCGGAAGCCTTTTGTGACTACTTTTGCGTTTGAGTTTCCTTACTTTCTTCATGTTAATTGGAACGCCTCGTTCCTTAATGAACCGCATTTTGAATATATCTCACCACCAAGCGGCAAATAGTTTTATCAAATTTTGTATGTTTCAGCTAGAGTAGCTAAAGCTTCAGCCAAAAAGTAAAACTGTTTTTAAAGTTTTTTTTTATTTTTTATTGCTTACACATCATATGCTCATATATACAAATCTCATAAATGTGTTTGTGTACACATTTGTTTAAATGCCCACCTACATGTCGTTCATATTTTAAGTGTTAATAAAGCAATTAGCTATAAAAATATTATGTGACAACTATTAAGAGCACACATACGCACGCACACACACACACACACAATAAATTACATGACACTTAGGAGAATGCTGAAAGCAATTAAAGTGTTGGCAATAATTACGCTCGCAATGCGTGTCGAACAAGCGTACGACCGATTTTAATGGCATCGACGCCGAACATAAAGAACAAATTTCTGCATAATTAAGCAAACGTGAAGGCAGACGAGAAAACAAAAAGCAAACGAATTGCTTAGGCGCGACGAGGGGGCCCACGACATAATTCACATCACTTGGCAAAACAAGCGACAAATCACTTCTGCCAAATTTTATGGCAGCATACAGAATTTTGTTAACAACACGTATAATGCCCCTCAGTCACCGCCCTCGTTTCCTCACACAGAGAGTGATGTGTTGGGGGTTTCTTTTCTTTTTTGTGTATTTTTTTTTCAAGCGCGAGATAAAAATCCGCCATTTTTTGTGCAGTCAGGCGAGTAGCGCGCAAATATTATATTTAATAGACTTAGTCTCTGATATGTTTTAGGTGCAATGTGCTTTGCGGATTGTGAACTCAAATTGGGTGCAAATCTTTGCTTTTTGCAAGTGGTGTGCACGTACACCCAGCGGTGACAACCCAAGCGCAAAAAACAACGTCTGAAAAAATTCTGCTCTGAACCGATTCAAATCGACATTTTCGTGGTAAAAAATGTAAATAAGTTTAGATTAGAAGTTTTCTTTGAAAATGTGATATTGTCTCCAAAGCAATCGTGTTGCGCAACAAAATTACGTCACGATTGAACTTTACCGAGTCCCTCATAAGTCAAGACTGCATCGGAGCATTTGAACGATTTTTTCGTTTGATAGGTGCCATACTTGGATAACGTCAGAGGAAATAGTTAGAAAGTTGCCACCGCGTTAAATTTTTTTTTAAATAAAATTATAAAATAAAAGAGCACTATAAGCTAAAAAACCTTGTAAAAATGTTTTCAGTTAAAAAATATTTTTATAAGGGTTGCCATATGTTTAAAAAAATGTAATAAAAAAATTATAAAACAAGTTAACACTATGAATTAAAAATGTTTGAAATGCTTATAATTCAAAATATTTTCAAAAGGCGTTGCCACCTTTTGACTATCGCGAAATAAAAAATTAATTTAATAAATGAAACATTCTAATAAGCAAGCAGATTAAAAAATATTCTAATTCTAATAAGAAAAAAAATTAGTTTATGGAAACTTGGATTCTATTTTGGGGGCAATACTAAAGAGTGGCACGAAAAAAAGTAGTAAAATTCTACACCGAACCGGTTCGATTTATTGCTGCGTGAGACCTTCGGCATTAGCACTTGATTTCCCTCAAATGATGGAAATGACGTCGCGGTCGCTTATTTTCCTATAAATTAATATTTATGTACAATTTATGTATGTATATGTTCATCACTGATGCCCACACCTACACTCTCACGAACAATGAGGTCGCAGCATCAGCGCTATAATTAGACTTTCTTCTGAGAGACTGTATGCCTTGTCAGCGAATTCCATTAAAATAAATATGTAGGTGCGACAAATGTGTGCACATCAACACTTATGCTTTTAAAATGAAATTGATTAGGGCACCCCTCCCTTCTCCGATTATTAGCAAGTCAAGCGAGAGCTTGATTCGCCATGATTTTTATTAAAAAGTGAAGGTGTAATTTTCCCACATGTAAGGCTAGCTCAAGAGATAAAAGTAATTATTTCTCCATATAATTTGGCTTCCTTTCGTGTTTTTTAATTTTCAACTGAAATTGAGTTTAGAAGGCTTCATTTTCAGAGATTTGCTGAAAATTTGCATTGCTAAAGTGTTACAAACAGTGAACAAAATTTAAATCAGCAATTCTATAGAATTTCAAGGACTTTAAAGAGTGTATCGTCTCATTAAAGTCGCATAACTGTAATGTGACTGCAACTGGGGCAACATAATGGCCGCTGCTGCACTCTGCATAGCAAATACGAGTATCATGCACTCACACACACATATATACACACGTACTCAGTTGTGAATACACAAAAACGTTTTCGCTGGCAATGTTCGCTTTTAATCCATGCATTGATGTCATTGCCGCGACATTTTGATGGTTTGCCTCGTGTTTATGTTAAGCATAATATTTAATGAGATTTAGACACATGAAAAGTAAAACCCATTCAATCTGAATGAAAATGTTAACATGCGAGTACATGTGCAATGCCACTCCGGCGCTGGGGCGCATCCACTCTATTCCATTCGTTTGTAGTTCGAGTTGCAAATGCTCGAGGGCTGCGGTGTGATGCCAGGACAAACCTCCAGTTGAAGAAGAATTTCAAGTTGAAGTTGAAGTGGGAATAATTTCAACGTGACCTCACAAACCAATGAAGTAGGAGAAGGATTAATCTGAGTAAGTTTTATCGGCAATGTTTGCCAAAAATTAATTGGATTAGAAGGAATAATTTAAAGGGTGCTGAATTATTTAAAGTGTGGAATGAATTAAGATGCATATGCACACTCATCACCATAAAATACTAATGAGAAATTCGGCGCTACAACTATACATAGATTTCTAAAAAGTATCAGGCTCTATCTAGCTATGTTTCAGGGGCACAAACTGAAACTCCTGTTGAAAATGTTGTTGACACTGGCGACTTGTAGAAGTCTACGAGGGAGTTTTTTCATCAATGTTCCGATGTTGTCCAAATCATTGTGACTGCTTCAGCGTATGTTCAGCTTTGGATTTTCAGTCCAACTTTAGTGTCGAGCCTTTTGAATGATGAGCGTATTTGACGTAAAGTAGCTCACTCCAGGAACGCGCACCAAACCTGCTAGAGAAACTACAAAGTGACGCCGATTTGAAAATAAAAATAGTTGAACGCATCTTTTAAGAAAAACTGTGAAACGCCGCCGTCCACAAAGGAACCAAATTCACCAGGCGAATGCAAAATCAACGTTTAATATGGATCAGACGCTATCAGAACTATACACAGATGGATTGCAAAAAGTAAACATAGGAAGTTATAAACAATACCCAAAAGTCCTCTATTCAAAGTTACCCAGCTATTCAACATTATTTTTTTCTTTGCAGCGAGGAAAGCCATTCAATTTGTGCGTCGCAGGCCATGTTATGGGGAGAACTGCATAAGACTCATTATAAGTATAAAAAACAAGTTGAAAATTGATTACAAATACGAAAAGACACATATATGCAAGATGGGGCGCCCTGCCACACCTACCGACGAACGACTGATTTCCTTCACAACTTGGATATCGATATGTTATCTTAGGCGGGCAATTCACCCGACCTAAACCCCATCGAAAACTGTTGGGCGTTCCTTAAATCGAAGGTGTATTCAGGAAAAAAACCTACAGTAGCCGCACTCAAAGAAAACATAAAGGAAGTGTTCCTAAATGATCCAAACTTAAATATAATCATTGAACATTTTTTAAATTGTATGCCTCGAAGAGTGAAAGCTGTTATTAAAAATAAAGGTTTGTATGGCAAATACAAAAAAAATTTATTTTTTTCTGAATTTAATGGTAAAATGATATTTCAAATAAATATTATATAAAAAATTACATTCACATATCGTGATAACTTTTGGTTTATTTGACTCTGAACACAAAAACGGTTTGAATTGAAATTTTATCTCAAATCAATTAGATGTACTAGGCAAATAATTGTATTTAACTGTATTCGCAGTAATAGTTGGTATTTCGAAATTCAATATCATTGCCAAGTTATAAAAATTGTGCATCGAATACAGAGCTGTGAACACATCATTAGCCCGTGAGCAATCATACAAAATAAATGCATTTGTGAGCTCGGCGCGGCTTCCGTTTAAGCATATAAAAGTTTCATAAGCCAACACAGGTGAAATACAAGTGTATATATATTTGTCCAACTAAGGCATGTCAATAATTAAGTGAGACAATTTTAGAACAACCAAAAAGGTACACACATTGCACATTGAATGGGCATTTAGCATACTTATTGTGTATGGTGTTCCAAAAATAACCAAATTAAGCCACAAAAGTGAGAGTGTCCGTCCATGTCATATTTTCGTGTTGGCTCTCAGAGATTTGACGCATTGAAATTCCTTCATCACACTCAGCTGAAATATTTAAGGGCGTTGGGCTAAAGGCTAGCTTCCTCACTCCGCAGCCACACACATTTTTTCGCATTTAAATGGAATTTTATTGAATTGAAATGTTTTTGTGATTGTCACACGCACACACACACTGTGAGCAAAATCAGTAAATGTAATTTAAACCATTAAATATTCATTTTAAGCTGAAATTGGCTACATTTCGGCTTTTGTAATTTCATAAACTTATTGTTGTATTGTTTGAAATAATCATGTCAATGCACGAAATTTATGTGTGCGGTGCAAAGTGCCATGTGAAACTCTATTCATTAGCCAGAATAGAGGATGACTATTGTTTGGCCATTGCGAAATTTCGAAATAATTGGTCTGTTGCCAACTTTTTGTACAGTTATAAGCGAAAAATGAGTGAAAACCATACAGGGTGCATTGTGGAGCAAATAAAATTTTCGATAACGGTATTTTTGGAGCTTCGTTTTCGAAACAGCGACGGAGTGAGCGCAATGCCAAGGCCTTGAATTTACGAAATATTCTTAGTTAACGGTTGTTGAATGCTAAATGACACCTTGTACGCTGCAAAAGTGTATTGTTTACATAATTTATATAACGTGCTTAATAATTTCAAAATCCATTAGTCATAATTTAAAAGCGTGCATGCGGGAGTGCATACAAGTCGAATGGAGCGGAGTAAATTTTATTAAGATTGATGTTCGTTGGCTTTGCAAAAATGTAAATTAATAGCGTTGATGAGACAACGCAAAAAAACACAAACCATACAAAGAAGTGAACCATTATATATACTATATCTATACATACATAGCAACGCTCATGCATGAGAACATATTTTCTATAGGTGCGCTCTCAGTGGGTGACTGAGAAATTAGCAGCGCCCATATTATGTTTATGAAAAGGAATTGCGAGGCTCGGTTTTTCATAGATATTTTGTAACTTATTGCCGAGCATACGAGCTATGTGCTCAAGTCAATTAAGGGTGACGTTGAAAAGTGATTATGTTGCCCACGCACACGGCGAAACTTCTGCGTGTAAATAGATAGTCATTAGCTCACGCGCACGAGCCGCAAACTGCTGGCAGTCCCCACATTTTATTGATTTAAATTCATTCTATTTATGTTTAATAGCAAAATGCATATTTACATTGCTTCTCATTGAAAAATTGCTGCTTTTTGTGGGTTTATCCGACATTTCGATGAAGTTCTCGAGGCACATTTTAAGTTCCTTTCGAATTCGAAGCAGATTTGAGCAAAACCATATTTAACTTTCTAAAGAGAGTCATGCGATCGAAATATTTATTATGCTACTACAAACACTATTCAGCCTTTCGGCATACATACACAACTTAAATAATAAAATAATAAAAAATAATTTAATCGTTTAATGTCCAAAATCGTTTAAATGCACATTTCAGCATAAATTAATATGCACCCTTAATACATGCGTGTTTCACGTGTGTTTGTCTACACTTCCATAAGTAAATATGCGTGCATTTCCTTTTAATTAAAATAAACTCACAATAGACGATTTATGAAAATGTTTAAAATGCAAATCGGCATATTTGCATAATTTATTGGCCAAGAACGCCTGTCGTCCCTATAAAAACATTAATCAAGTCAAATTTGGCACAACTACAAACACATACATTGCACACACACATACATGAGTACATATGTAGAGAGCAAGCAATTGCAGTGCCGGTTGCCCACACAACTGGCGGTTACTCATACGCCCGCGCGCACACACAGCCAACCAAGTATGTGTGATTCGCCAATATAGAGTTAAGTGCCATAATTTAGACCACTCTCCCGGCCACATAGATCAGAAATGCGAAATAAATCTGATTTATTATTTAGATTTGCGGAATTTCATTTGGTTTGCTGGAGCCAATTTAGGCGTTGTTTAAGACAATATAAAAATGACAAATGGCCGGAAGTGGAGGAATGTGCAAAGCAAAGCAAAAAGAAAAAATGCGATGCTGTTATGGGTAACATATGAGCAAAGCACCACAAAGCTGGCAAGACAGTGCTAGTAAGAGCTTGTAAGAGAGTATTACAAGCAGCGAAATAGCCACTGCAAGCTCTAGGACTATTTGCAGGAAATCGTGGAAAAAATGAAAATGTAATCACAATAATCCAAAGAGAACTCATGGCTGCCACATTATGTCGCATCATGTAGTTACTGTCCTTGACAGTTTAATATATTCGCTTAATGAACTTGAACATTGCTTCTGACATGCTAAATAAGCATGGCTGGCTGCGTACGAGGTATGCGGTGCTCAGTGATGATCAAATTATTAGGTATTTAAGTAATTTTTATGATATATATATGTAATATACCAGTTGTAGTAATGTGATGTGCCTCAAGTGGCATAAAAAGTATTTGACTTGCGTGTATCACAAAACTCCTTGGCAACGAAATAGTAAGGTCACTTTTCAGTCAAATGCAATAACTTTTTTATGCCATGTAATATTATAATTATATAAAAACTGACTTACAGGGTTTGTCGTTAAAGTAATAGGACTGACTGTACGAGGCGTACACGCGCCGACGGGATTCGGTAGAGGGCATTCCTAAGTAACAGCCAAAAGGCTGGTAAGTTGTCTTCGAGCACCTGGAGAGTGTGGACAAACATTTTCGCGCGACGTGACGAGTCATGTATCTTTGAGTATGATGCCGAGACAAAGCGGCTATCTTCCGAGTGGCACACGCCGGCGTCTCCTCGGCCAAAAAAAGAAGCATGAGCAAATCCAAAGTGAAAACGTTGCTCATTGCCTCCTTTGACGTCAAAAGTATCGTCCACCATGAATTTGTTTCTCCTGGACAAACCGTCAACGACAAGATTTACGTGGAAGTCCTCAAGAGATTCAACAAAGGGTCGAACGGATCCGATAAGACAACGTAGCCGATTGGAAGTTGAACTGCAACAACGCCTCGGCTCATGCCGAATTTCTTGTGAACAGCTATCTAACCAAATTCGGCATTCCAACACTTCCAAAGCCGTCCCAGACTTTTTTGTTCCTTGCCTGAAAAGGCCGATGTTATGCACCGCTGCTCTTAAGACTTCCGGAGAATGCCTTCCGTGACGCCTTCAATGCTTGCAAATAGGGCTGGCAGCACTGCATCGTCGCAGAAGGAGCTTAGTTTGGAAGTTTTTAAGGTAACGATTGGTTCAATAAATTTTCTTCAATCCACTCAGTCCTTTCCGGACAAACCTGTATATCCATCGAAAACCCAATTTTAAAATTATCTTTTGTTTTTTTATTCCGTCAAGAACACAACTGTATGGATAAAGGCCTAGGTGAGACAGCAATAAGAAACCAATCATCAAAATTTCATTATTATAAATTTTTCTAAACTAAAGTTTTTACTTCCTCCATATAAACCATTATAGGTATTCACTATATTCAAACAAAACGGTTTCACAGCCGAGGTAGTTGCGGATAATCCTAGCCCCTGTATGAGCTGCAATAAGTGTTATATTTTCCCACGAGTTTTCAGCGTTTTCTCGAATGTCGTGTTCCGTAGAAATGAGGCTCGTGTATGGTCATCTGCGTAATTACCACGAGCGTTCGAATGACTACATTGCATAGTCAAGCCTAATCAACACTAATTACAACTCAAAGCAAAAGCAAAAGCAGCACCAACATTGCCCAGCAGCAGGCCGATGAATGATCCGTGCAGAAAGTATGCATCAGGCTTACAATTTGACGCTGAAATTCAAGCTGCTATCAAGCTGCTAATCAACTCTATTACCTCTGGGCTGACATTTGACTATTCGCCTTATAGTCCATGACATGGATGTGCATGAGGCAGCAATTTCTCTTTGTCAGTGCGTTGTGTATATACTGGAGTAACAGTTATTTGAACTTTATGCTTTTATTTTCTTGCCTTGCTTTAAAGCGGTGAGAACAATTTTCAATTCTCACGGTTTTCGTTATGTTCGAGGGGGAAGAGCCACAAAAATCACAGACACAGTCACTCATATGCATTGAATGAAGTTAGAGTTATTAATCCATGTGGTTTAAGGAAATATACTATCTATAACGTATGCACTACAATATGTACAAGCACATATGCATATGTACCCACATGTATTGCTCCAGTGCAAACTAAAAGTAATTACATATGTTTGTAGTCTTCTTGTTGTCCATGTTGTTGTTAGCGAGCAAATGGTTGAAGTGGACACCAGAGGTCACATAGCGGACAGTGAGTAAGAGCCCCACACAAAATTAAAAGAAGCAACAGCAAAACGGAAATCAGACGAATGGATGCGAGGCGGCGAGGTCACATCGCCGTTGATAGCCGCTGCTAGTAAACATTTAACACAATTTGCAGCTAAACAGCGCAGGCACAACAGCGCGCGGGCGGACAAACGCGCAACCCTGCGAGACAGCAAAGCGGTCAAATGACAGCGCAGTCGACGTGAAGCCGTGGTTGTTGCATGAACGCACACACGGACGGCAAATAAGCACACTCTCGTGTTTACATTGTTGCAATGTCGAGGAAATTGCTTAAGTTGTACAACAAAAAATGCAATTATCCGCTTTTAATTAGCAGCGCATTGCGATCACCGCCGCTGCTGGGGGAGGTCGGCTGACAGCGGAGAGCATATGTCTTGGCTGCCAGCAATTGAAAGGAATGGCATTGAGACCGGGATTACAGCAAATTTCATTTTTCCTCACATTGCATTTTGCTATGCGATTTTATCCAATTCCCTTATATACATTCTTATCCGTACACACGCATAGCTCGGTACATATCGTAAGTATGTTTATCCTCTGCTGTTGTACATCAGTTTGCTGCTGTCTGCTCTTGTTTAGCGGGTCACAGCAATGCCAATACTCATTGCGAGCCACTCGGACACAATGTTTCTGGTAATTTGCTGTGCCGCTAGAGTGAAGTGCCATCGAGGGATAGCGCATGGTTGCGTGAGTGTTGAGTGGCAGAGGCCGAAGTGGGAAGAGCGTTTTCACAGCGGAAGTGAAAATTAAGTGCGTTGAAGCACGACAGCGCAGGCGGAGGCTCCTTCCATTTATCTTACCTTGGTTACTGACGTCAGAGGCGATGTATCATGTTTTTATACAAGTATACCATTCACCAGTGCACCACTGCGTACGAGCAACCATTGCTTGCATTTCTTGCAGTGCAGCCGCTGGAAACTTAGCAAGCATTGAGGCACACGAAATACTTTTTTGGCTTTATCAGATTGTTTGGCACAAAGTGAAGTCAGCCGTGGCAGTGAAAAAGCGCTCATCGCTTTGTTATTTGTACGAGTAACTGTAACTAAACCTTCAATTGTTCATTGCTTCGAACTTTTGCATGGTTTGGTTTCAGACAAGTGCTGTCTGAGAAGCTTTCTTAATAACTAGTAGCGCTGCTGGATTTGGCAGCTGCTGATAGTTGGATTAATTATCAATTTGCTTGCTCCTCCCAAATGTATGAGAATGAAAATTTGCAACATTAACAACATGTTTTTCCCTGCTGAAGAGTCTTCTCCTCAACGCAAGCACTTTCATTGGAGCGACTTAAGCACGAGCTGTGCCAACTAATTGCATATTTTACAGTGTTGACTGACTTCAATTAGCTTTGAGCTAAACTTGATTAAAGCGACAATTTTTCAAAAGGAATTTATAATGAGTTGCTCAACAAATTATTCGCATAAGTTCTGTTTGTATTAAGATTTTTTTTTTTGAGTTCAGTTTGGAGGACTTGCAGAGCGAATGCAGAGCTTGGAAATTGGCATTGAGACATTGGTGGTCGAGGAGGCACCCAAGAATTTGGCCTTACAGTTCGCGAATTTAACCTCAAATCTGATCTGAATTTCATTTCTTCAATAATTTTTAATAATTTCGTAGTATTTGTGCAATACACGATATAAAACAACACTATTGGCGGTCTCTATTGAATGTGAAATTAGATTAGAAAGGTGGCATTCAAATGGTGGAGTTCAAATTTTCCAAAATTCGAATGTATTAAAATATGGAGGAAGTGTTTTACAGAACAGAAAATGAAAAATGTACTGAGAATAAAAAGTCAACACATTTCTTCTTACACTTCCGCTGCATTTTCAAAGAATAAACAGTTAATTATGCCGTCAATCAAAACAACATGTGTGCTCACCCCAACCCGCGGAGCCTCTGAATGCGCAGATAGCTTATATGCTAAAAGTACAGTACGCGCTCGATTAAATGAACTAACCTAAACAGTTGTTTAAGTTCACCATTTGCATATATATATTTTTTTATTAATACAATATTTATATTTCATTATTACCATAGCCCGTGTACTTTTAAATACACAGTTACACTAGTACTCAGACTAAAAAATTTATTTAGAAAAATAAAATTGAGTTAGAGGCAAACAACTTTTGAAGCCTTTTTAACTCGGTTCGCACAACTGAGCGGTTGCTGTGCTCCATTGATATTAAAAGTAATAAAAAGCCAGTAATATGTGGGTTAAATATATTATTCCTATAAAAGCGAAAATGATATTCGAAAAACCCGAACGCCACACAAAGTGCAGGCACAAAAGAAAAATGCAAACGCTCGTGTGGGGAATTTATGTTAATAGATTTTTTGCGGTTCAATGATTTTGTTGCCTGTCATATTTATTATGTACGCATACGATACGAAAGCATGAGTACATTTTATTAGAAACGTTGAATGGAATAACGTCGCATCTGGCAAAATTTGTTCGTGCAACGAGAGCTAAGTACACTGCGGTGGCGTATTACATACATACAACAGCTTAAACATATACATGAGTTTGTGTTGTATTTGTATTGAAATACTGTATCATATGTTTATTTTATTCATAAACAAGCATAAAACGATGGCAATGTTAGAGGCAGGTTCAAAAGCCAGTATATTGAATATCCACAATATAGTATATATCCTCTTTGTGCAGGTAGATAGAAATGCTGCTTTTCTAAAGTTAAGTAATGGTTAATTTTTAGGTTGATAATCATAGTATTTTCATATTAGGCTCAGCTAAATATTCCCTGTCCCGCCATACCACGCCTTTACTATGCTTTAAAATACTCCTATCGTGATAAAATCTCGAATATTCTTCAATATATTCGTCCTCTTTATTGTCGTAGACACTGCTTACCCGTTTTCAGCCGATTTATAAAAGACACGCTAATCGTTACTTCTTTTTGCAATTTCGTGCAAATTCGAGATTTAAAGTGTAGCCAGGTCCTTTTCCGCCTGGTCTTTACAACGGACTTGAAGTTTTCCTATGATTTTGCTTTCACCGGCGGGTACTCAGATCTGCAGTGTTTTCATCCATTTGGACGACATGATCTAGCTAGTGTAGCCGCTGTCTCTTGTCGTCGTATAACTCAAATCTTCCAAAGAACCTTCTATACAAAAAGTCGTAACGCCAACTCAACACATGTTGTCATCGTCCATGCCTCAGCACCATATATCAAGGCGGAGATGATGAGGGACTTGTAGAATTTGATCTTTGTTCGTCGAGAAAGGACTTTACTTCTCAATTGGCTACCCAGTCCGAAGCAGTAACTATTGGCAAGAGCTATTCTGCGTTGGATTTTGAGCCTGATATTGCTGTTGGTGTTGATGACGAGAGATATTTCGTTTCGTCCTCGGTCACAACCAGACCCATTTGCTTCGCTTCCTTATCCAGACTTCCAGTCTAGAGAAAGCAAAACTAAGGGCGCGGTTGCTGAGGCCAATTATATCGAAATAATTGGCGTACGCCAGTAGCTGTACACTGTTATAGAATACAGTACCTTCTTTATTTATCTCTTCAGCTCCCAGATGGCGGCATAGAAGCAGTTTCTTTTCGCGCTGTCGCAGGCAACTTTAACATCGACGAAGAGGTGGTGTGTCAATCTTCCATTAGCGGGTTTTCCAAGATTTGGCGTGTGGTGAAAGTCTGGTCGATTGCAGAATTTTCAGGCCTAAATCCGCACTGATAAGCTTCAATCAGTTTGTTGACTACAGGCTTTAGTCTTTTACACAATACGCTCGATAGAACTTTATATGAAATGTTGATGAGACACGTCACCACGTAAGGTGGTGCAGATTGTGAGGCTTTGCTTTTTGTGTATTAGGTCACACTTAAATTCGAATCATATGGCATGCTTTCTACCTCTACGGTATTGAAAACTTCTGTCGGCCACCTTGTCAAGCCTTTGATATTCACACGTTTTATTATCGTCGACTCTCTCTCATGCGTATGTCAGCACGAACGTTTTCATGTAGTGCCACAATAAAGTTATAATTTCAATCGATTCTATCGGTTGATGAGCCACAAACTTTTTTCGGCCAGCGTGTTGAAAACATGTTATTATCTATAAATAACACGCTAAAGAATATTTCAGTAAATCTATTTTTTTACTATAAACGGAAGCCGTGGGAATAGTGTGCGGTCGTATGGACTGTATGCACATGCTGAAAGTTCGAAAGCTATCGATTGATGAAGAGGGATGTGTAGTTTTTAGTAAAGGAGCCACTAAAATGCAAGAGAACTTGTATTCCGACAATCGGGCCTGCATAACCGGGATGGACACGTATTTTTATTCGGCCAAGGACTATCAAATCGGCAGCATTCTTCGAAATTACTTCAGGAATGTTTTTGACCGTTGAATTACCAACAGTACTTATTAACAAACACCTTTCTATGAGTTCTTTACCGCTCTAAATGGGAAACTGGCTCTTTCTTCGAGTAATCCGAAGGACCTACGATATTAAATATTTCTGATTAATTAGCAATTCCTCTTTCGTATTTCTGAATAAAGAAACGTATACTTTTTATGTGTTAAGTATAAGCCTATATCTTGCTAATGTACGGATGCATTATAATTTCGCTTTTATAGCAAAAACAAAAATAAAATAAAATAAAAATTTTTTTCCCGGCAAACGTACCCCGCACATGAACTCATGAATCCCATAACATTGTGCCATCTTGAGCGCATCTCGATGAATGAGTGTGCACATTGTTGTAAATTTTGCGGCAAATATTGATGGAAAACATCAATAATGCAATTTGCTATCCACTTCAACAAACAATCACATGTAGACCAGTGCAATCAACTACTCGTACATGTAATACATGTTTATGTAAACAAAATCCTTGCACGTGATTCTAAATAAAGTATCAGTGCATATATGTATGTCTGTAAGTAGGCAACCTGCGCAGAAGTGGTTGAAAGGAGGGCGGCGAAACTAGACTAAATTGAGAAGCGGCCAGTAAAAAATGTTGTAATCATGTATCTCCATGCACATATGTGTGTGTGTGTGTGTGTGTATGTGTGACTATGGCGCTGCGGTCAATTGCTTACATGTCCGCCGCTTGGTTCTGGGAACGTTCGATAAAGCCACAGTAGCCGTGGACCTGTCAACAAGCGAGTTATTCACTCGACCGAACGCATACAAGGATGCCTGCCACAACGTGCACGCTTCAGCTGGCAAACAACTTGCAACTTCTATTTTGCGTTACGGCTGACCTATTTTCCGGGCAAAAATTTAATCATTTACTCAGGACGTCCGGCCTGGTTAAATAACAACATTTACACACACACTCTGCTCTACAATGTATTATTAGCAAGCGAAGATTTCAGTGCTTTTCTGGCATCAACATTTTTAAATCAATTTCATTTAGCTTATGCTAACCACGATGCTGTTTGCAAAAAAGATCTCCGAATATATTGTGTTCAAATACAACAGCAGCATGAATGGAAGTAAACGCGTTTATTTCCATTATTATACCCTGAACAGGGTATATTAAGTTTGTCACGCCCAGAAGGAAGCGTCGGAGACCATATAAAGTATATATAATACATAATTGATCAGTATGTTTTGGGCCATGTCCGTCCGTCTGTCCGTATATATACGAACTAGTCCCTCAGTTTTTAAGATATCATTTTGAAATTCTGCAAACGTCATTTTCTCTTCAAGAAGCTGCTAATTTGTCGGAACTGCCGATATCGGACCACTATAACATATAGCTGCCATACAAACCGAACAATCGGAATCAAGTTTATGTATGGAAAGCTTTCCCATTTGATAATGTATCTTTACCAAAGTTGGCACAGGTTATTTTCTAAAGCAACAATGTAATCTCCGAAGAAATTGTTAAGATCGGTTAACTATAGCATATAGCTGGAATACAAACTGGAAGACCGGAATCAAGTTCTTGCATGGGGCCCTTCCTCATTTCACAATATTTATTTATTTATTAAAAGAGAACTAATTATAAATAATTAATCCACTTGTAAGAATCAGCACTGGCTGCCAGGGCCTTCGGATTTCACAATTTATCTTCACGAAATTTGGTATTAGTTATTATATATATTATTATATTCATATGAATAATGTAAAATCGGAAGAATTAGTTCAGAACAGTTCACTATAACATACAGCTGCCATACAAACCGAACGATCGGAATCAGGGACTTGTATGGAAAACTTTCGCATTTGACGTGGTATCTTCACAAAAGTTGACATTCAGATCGGATTACTATAGCATATAGCTCCCATACAAATTGAACACATAGTTACTAAAATAAATGCAACTGTGAAGGGTATATTAGGTTCGGTGCAGCCGAAGTAACCGTTTTTTCTTATTTTAACTAAAAGTAAAATAATAAAAAAAATAAAGCAAAAATATTTTTCGGCTTCAACTCATTTGCTAATTACCGTGAATAACCAGAAAACGTACAATGCGGATTTTTGGAAATAATTTTGCTCTTAATTAATGAAATAACAGCATCACATAACTTGCATGATAGAGAGAAGATATATCAGCATCTGTAGGTAAATGAGAGATCGGCAGAAAAGCCCAGTAAGTAGTTCTGCAATACTATAGCGGAGTTAGTCGGCAGCATATATTATTATTTATTATTTATTTTTGCACATTATTCCATTTTTTTTTTAACATGAGAGAAATTTACTACTCAATACAATGGCTTCGAAGCTCGAAACGGCTTTCACAAACACTTGCATCGCAAGTGCTCTCACTCGGAGTGTTTTGAGCAATGTAAACCCCTTCGAATACAATGCCAGCACCATGGTCATCAGTCATCCACTCGTACGCTGTGCAGGGGCCTAATGGGGGCTCTTAGACCATGAGTATTGCCGGTCGCGTTCTGATTGCAAATGGTAATGCCATTTTCATGCGCTTCAGATGCAAAATCAATTTGTTGGTACACACTTACGGCAGACTTCCGTTATTTGTGAATACAAGCTCGCATTATTGCTGGTGCTGAGCAAATCTTGTCGCTTTAGTGTTAAAGTCACATCGCCGGACGTGCATGTGGAGATGTGAAGTGCGATGTGCTGGGCATACATGATGTTTCATAAGGGCTCACAATTCGAGTACTTGCTGAAGGCAGGAATGCATAAACCCATATACAGAAGAATGTATGCGTTAGTGTGCTCAACACAAAATTTGCTGTAGGGTTTCACTTCCGGCTGCTTTTCTTGTGTTGTGCACTTGCCAAAAAGCATTTTGCGTTTATTCACAGTTTGCTGGCTCCAAATGAAAACGGAATATACAATCTATTTTTTGCATTTTCACATTGTAATTTCATTGCTCTTGTCGTTGCTGTTGTTGTTTTCTGTTGGAAATTTGTAGTCGAAAGCGTGCAGTGTATGCTGCTTGCAGTTTGTAAACAATTTGCTTAAAATGAAAAATTTGAACAACAATGTCCTGAAAATTACAAATCACATAGCCGCACGCATACATACACACTCATATAGAGTAACTCACCCACAGCTCAGGACTAGCAGGATCATCTACATACATGTGTATATATTCAAAT
Organism: Bactrocera latifrons; assembly: GCF_001853355.1. Classification (NCBI taxonomy): domain Eukaryota; kingdom Metazoa; phylum Arthropoda; class Insecta; order Diptera; family Tephritidae; genus Bactrocera; species Bactrocera latifrons. Next base: position 70,337 of record NW_017537243.1, on the reverse strand, counting down.
CCCAACGAATTGCTGTGAAATTTCTCTTATTGCACTCCAATTTGAGTGACTATTGCTGCGTGGCACGCTCCCCTGCCATAAGTGACGGCCCGATTGACAGCGCTTCCAGCTCCACTCACATTAGAGAGCTCTCTTTAGGCACTTTCGGCAAATTGCGAAACCAGTGCTGCCGCCTCAACTGTAATAATGCGAATGGTACAAAATTTGCAGTTTACCTGCTTGTGATAATTCCTTTTCGCATCGTTGCTTGCCATACTTTCCGTTGGGATGGAACTTTTCACAGAACTAGAGCGCATACCTAGTCGACGTTTAGGTGGTTTAGTAGCTCTTTAAAACTTGCATAAGTCTGTTTTGCTGTTTTAGTTACCCGACGCATATATCGACACCTTTTCATCACTTCTCATAAGTTTACAGGCGAAGGAAAAACTATATAATAGAAACCACAGATATGAAAACCTAATTTGAATTTTGTTTATTAAGTGGTTATATGTTGGTTATACAGGTTATAAAATGGTTATAACGTGGTTAAATATAGGTTATATACTGGTTAAGTATTGGTTATAAATCGGTTATTCTGACAGCAAAGCTGATAATTTTATACCACATACATGTAATATGATATAGTGAATCGTAGGCAATAAAAAAATCAATTTCGTTCGTTTGACGCTAGGTTGTTTGCAATTTAAGTGACAATATGTAGAATTTATTGCAATATGTATTAAGAGTAACTATTTCATATTTATTTGAACCGATTGTCAAATTGCCTGAAAGTATTAGGAAAAACTGCGGCCTTGGTCCGTCACAGTCACACAACTCAACGAGTAGCGCGGCTGCCTCACAGTACTGCAAACCAATTACTTCCAACAACAATAACAATCATTCAATTAATCACCATTTTGCTCGCCGGGTTCATCTGTAATAAAATACGACATGGAAAAGGCTTGGCACTGACTGTCTGTCGTTTTATTTACATCTGCTCGGTGGCATGTGTGTGTGTGCTAAGCATTTTATCAGCGATTTAAACGCCATTTTCACTCCGCTATGTTCATACTAATGTACAATAACCTACAAAACAGTTAACTCTACCGCCATGAACCTGTCAGCCACTGTGCGCGAATATGCCAGCGCGCGATAATTTCACATGCCAGCAACGACTGCCAGCCGAGGTCATTGGCCCGTTGTTGCCACGGATTATTATTGTGTTAGCGAGCTGACAAGTTGGATTGTTGCTTGGCTGCCTAACTGGATTCAAATCGAGCTATGCGCATGCATGTATGTGTGTGTGCATATTTATATATAATACATACAGACATCAATTCGTGTGAACGTTAGCAAATAGTTAAGTGATACAATACTCGCAGACAATAAACGTATTAACAGTTTCACGATTTTATTGCCATATTGGCGGCTTTTATGGCGCAAACATCGTGCTCTGCTAGCTGCCAGCGTTTCGAGTGAAACGACGGCTGGTTCGTGCTGGATGTCCGCGTGTGAACAGCCACGTTGGCTGCTAGGAGTCTAAAAATAGCATGTTAACTCAACTACCTACTGGGAAACATTATAAATATTCTAAGCGAATCGTAGTCATTTTGGTTGCATAAAAATATTTTGATGGACACTTATGAAATTATCAGAAGTTCAGCATTTTAAAACACGGAAGAACTTCAGCGTTCGAAACCTCCAAAGACAACAATTTAGATATTTAATAAAGAAAGCTTTAAGTCGGCTATAGCAGAGTAAGCGGTGTCTACGTCTTTAAAGAAGAAGGATATATGTTTTGGAAGAGAGGAGTCATACTCTCACCAGAGCAAATTACGATTCATGCTGAGTTAAACTTCACCAAATTTTAGCTTGAAATGCGTTAAATGCAACGCTACAAGTCAGCAAATCAAGCACTTTTCTCTACAAATTCATCTTCCATCTTTCCATTTATGATATTTTTTCTGGGTATTTTTGAAAATACAGTGCAAGTTTTCATATATTTTTATATGCCAGTTTGCGAAAACTTTGTTTTGAGAATTCATATACATACGCAGTATTGTTATTAATCCTTTCGATGAAACTTCAATAAATCCTTCAATAATAGGACATAACAAAAATAGGAACCGTTGAGAAATATTAAGTTTTCTGCTGCCGCAATAGAAACGAAAAAGTAGAAAAACAGAGAAAGAAAGCAAAGGAAAATGCATTTTGTGCCAACAGCTTCCAGGGAGAGTGAGAGCACAGCGCGTTCTCGGAAGTGATGAGTGCAGGGATAAACAGTAAGTGCAGCAAAGTAAAACAAGCAAAATATTGGCTCGTAGCTAGAAAACTTTTACTTACAATTTTGCTGCGAACTTTTGTTCCTTATTTAAATTTTTGCAACACTTTTCCATTTCTACCTATTCTTCGCCAAGACTGACGTTGAATGCGAGTGACGCCAGCGCGTGACCTCGATCATCGATGCGTCGAGCATTCAAGTGCTGGCGACACTCAATGAAACAAAATACACTTGCATACGAACATAGCAGCCATAGTCCATGTGCTATACAGTTGGCAGCGTGTGTGCGAGTAAGCACTGGGGAAGCTGCAAAGGCAACTGAAGCCGGAGCAATTGGCGTAAAGATGGCCTTAATACGCAATTTTACAAATCCTGTAACAATAATCCGTTACATTATGCAAATCCCGCAAGTAGGAACTAAGCCACACCGAGTCTACTGCACTGAATAAAATGCATTAAATGTCGAGACGGAGGCGGACGTGTTGCACTCCACAAAACGCACATATATATATGTATATATGTATGTATGTATATGTATAAATAAAACAGATTTTAATGTTCTTTTCTTTGCAGAATTTTTAGTTAACCCTTGCTCCCTCTTAATGCCCTTTCCTTATGTCTTTTCAGAGGCGAGGAAATGCTTGCGAAACTTTGTTTAATGGGAAAACACATTAACTTCAGTCCATGCGCAGGTCAGGTGTAAGCTCTGCTGATGGACTCTAAGCCGCTTTTGACTGATAGTTTGTAGGAAAATAATGGAATAACGGCATTGGTGTGAGGCACTTGAAGTTGTTGTTGGCATCTCCTTTAACTTCTGCAACAATTATGTGGTTAATGTGTCTAACAAGCACAGAAGGATAGAGTGCATATTGTGTTCTCATTTCAAAAGCCTATCGTTTAGGGAACATTACATGTGTCTACATTGATTGTGGTATTGAATATTGAAAAAATACCGCTAAACCCCGATAACAGGGCGACTCCCTTTCGTGCGACTCTTCAATCTGCTCTCGGAGAAAATAATTCGAGCTGCAGAACAAACAATGTAAGGTACTATCATCTATAAGTGCGTACAACTGATGGCGTACGGTGGTGACATCGATATCATTAGCCCATTGGACAACCCTGCCCTTAGGTCAGCTTTCTCCAGACTAGATAAGGAAGCAAAGCAAATGGGTTTGGCAGGGTCCCATCATCAAACTAACAGCCGTCGCGACAGTCATAACTTGGAAGTCGTAAATAATTTCGTCTATCTTGGAACCAGAATTAAGAATTACCAACAAGAATGTCAACCTCGAAATCCAACGCAGACTTGCCAACAGGTGTTACTTCCGACTGGGTAAAAAATTGAGAAGTAAAGTCCTCTCTCCACGAACAAAGACCAAGACAGTATTGAGTGTCCGTCCTGCTATATGGTGCAGAGGCATGAAAGATGACAACATCTAATTAATTGACAACGACGAATACCGCATTCGATCATCGTTCCAGCTGTATGAGATACATATACCACGAAATTGACATAGTTCAGCGAATCAGCTGTGGCTACACTAGCTAGGTCATGACATCCGAATGGATGAAAATACTCTGAGAGTCCTCAACGCAGGAGGGAAGCAAAGGAAGAGGAAGACCTCCAGTCCATTGGAAAGGATCTAGTTTCGCTTGAGGTCTCCAATTGGCGCCAGACAGCAAAGAGGAGAACCGACAGGAAGAAGACATACGGGAACTGGGATTATCAAAGAGATCGGTATTGGGAAGAGTTAGCACATAAAGTAGTTCCTTTGCCAATATACTCGTACATAATTATTTTAGTTTCTGGTTCAAAACTCTCTTCCACTAGTATTTTTTTTTTTTTTTTTGTGAACTTCTAGTAGATATGTCAGCAGTATTATTGAGTCGACGATGCACAGATAGAGGCAATCTTGCAGTTGCATTGTTAACACGTGCAACATTTTGCGGCAGCAAATGAGCAAAATTGTCAAAATGGAAAATTGAAGTTGCGGACACAACCATCAAATATAAGATAGCGGCTTGTGGCCTTACAACTGCACCACCAGTTTTCTTCAAATTGCAGCTGATTAACCACATCGTTGTATGCTTCTTCTGCCAACAGCAGAACTCAACTTATGTTTTCCTCCTGGCAGCACAAGATGTTCCAACTCATTGTACAAATATTTCTTAACAACCCGAGATTTTTACAACGCCTTCAACAGGGGCAGAGTTACCGTTCCGCTAGGAGCTTTAATATTTTCCATTCGGCTTCATTGGTTTTCAAACCGCTCGCTTAAGCACCCTTTAAATGTAATTTTCCTTGTCTCTACATAGAATGTGCCGTTAGTGCAAACAAGCGCATGTAGAAATCCGATTACACACCGTTACTTCCTCCCTTACAACCGCACCTGGAAATCACTGTCTAAGGCAAAAACGTCGCAGACGGAAGGTTTTTATTCGCCCTGCTCGATCTTTCGTCTCTTTGCAGATGTCGAAAGCGTGTAGAAAAGAAATTGAATAAAATTGACTGCTGCTGCTGCTGGCAGCTTGAGCCCTCTCTTTTCTTATTCTTAGTACACATTCGTAATTACAACGGACGTTTCACGTCGTGCCGCGTCATTTGAGGTTTAAACAATATCAACCGCGCGCTTGACATTTTACGATTGGCGTTCCGCACCCATTAGCGTCGTCAATGCAAGCAATTTCTGCACTTAAACGGTTTCCGCGTCTTATTGAATCTTTCCAGTGGATCAATGAGAATACTGCTCGGCAGTTTGGCAAGGAGCAGCAAATCAGGTAAGTGAGCTTTTGCAAATGTATCACTCTAGTGAAAGTTCAGCGCAAGTCCAGAAGGAGTGGCCGTGAGTCGAATCATTTTCTAGGATGGACAACGTGGTGGTAAGCATTTTTGATGATGTGGGACAGATCAGTATCTGCTTATACAAGTATATAGATATGTAAGTCGTGAACTCCGTAGAATAGGAACATATTTACTTCCACAGCGATGTCCCCTAGTAAGCAGTAAAAGCTGCAGTAACAGTAGGTTGCAACAAATTGTAGCCCTTCCGGTTTTTTTTTTGTTTTGTGTTCGTCCCTATAGAAGGATGTGTTGCTTCATTGCGAAATATTTTCACACATAAATCTAATTTACTTTATCTTCCGGTTTCGTAGAGTGCAGAGTCTTACACACACACAGCCTCACATAACACTTATGGCGGAGGGTGGGGATAGTTGTAAGCATGTTTGGCTATGTTTCAGATAAATTCAAAGCGGAAATTAGACGCCAGCGACACTCAATTCTCGGAGCGCACACACTCTGGAAGTCTGACAGACATTCTCGCATATCCTAGTAAATAATATTGATGTAAAAGTAGACTTCTGACATCTATTTGTATTTATCGGCCTGTGGGGGAATAGAGTGCAACATGCCATGAATATTTTGTCTTAAGCCACTAGGAGTCAATAAAGCCAAAAGAGGTCAGAGGTAGTACTAGTTGAAAACAGTATTTAATAGAGAAAGGGTATTTTAGTTAATACATCTTGGTGTCCATGTGTCTCTATTTCGCCATTATCAACATCTCTTCGGAAAAGCTGATGAATTTTCCACTACCTGGCTCTCAAATTATGAATGATGCGAAAAAGAATAATTTTCGTAAATTTCCAGTATTAGTTCCTGACAAAGCAGCTGTCTATAATATGCGGCTCATACTCGTACAAACCAGTTACTAACATCGGAACAGTTACAAGCAGCGCCAATTGTTCCTCGTGGGGTGCGAGCCCTGGGCGTCGAGCACAGTGGTGGCGTGGGTGAGGCAGCGTAACCACAACAATGCCTTCGGTGCTGCAACATTGCGAATTCCTTGCTAAAGCTGTTGCTGCTCGTTAGCCCTTGTTATGTGCCATGCAGGCGCTGTCTGTTGCAACTCCATTGCGTTGCGCTTGTTGGCGCTGTCATCTCTGGATTTTCCGAATGTTGTCGTCGATGCGGTTGTTATTTTTAGCAAATGTTCTTGTTCGAATTGTCGCTGTTCGTGGTCGTGCTCCACTGGCTGTTAAGCTGGCGCTGTTGTTGTTGCTGTTGCCACCGTGTTATGTCGTTAAACACATGTTAATTAGCTGCTGCAGTGATTGCCGGCTTTACATCACCGACGCGCCGTGTTCAAATACAAATCTCCCGTTTTTTTATGTAACCAACGCCATGCGAAAAATCCTCCCAATTACGGCACATTCTAATAGTTCGCAGTGTCAATATTTCTTCAAGAATGGAGGCTGGGGGGATTATTCAACATCAACACATATTGAAAGGCAAATAACGCCAGATTTGCCAAAATGAAAAATGAGAATGAAATTTCATGAGTTCACAGGAGAAGGAAGGAAGGAACGAACAAAATGCACGCAATTTATTAAACGTCTTTTGAGTTTTGGTTATAAATTGGTTATATGCGATAGCCGATGTTCATAATTTATATAATATGTTGCAACGAGTTGCAATCAATAAAAAATTCACTTTCGATTTTTTTTGTTGATACCTCGTTTTGTT
>NW_017537243.1:50159-63237 GCF_001853355.1 Bactrocera latifrons | reverse complement strand
ACCAACTAAATGACTTAAAGTTGTACATCATTATAACAAGGTTGTTGAAACAGAAATGCATTTTCTGAGAGCCTCAGCCTTGTTGACTAACCTGAGCGAAGTAAAGTAATTACTTCTGGTTTACGTCTAGAAAATTGGAAAATAAAAATGTTTTTTAATAAATCGATTTCACATTTCGATCTCAAGTTCTAATCAGCCGATTTATTCGAAATATCASAAGAAGCAACCAAAAGTTAAAAACTAAAATTTCTTATATTTTAAAAAAAAATTTGACAAAATTGAAAAATTTGTGAACAAATCGATGATTATTTTAGAGTACCCAACCTTTTTTTTTAAAATTTTATTTAATTTACGACATCCTGCGAAAAATTTGTACTAATCAAGAATCCAAATATTATTTTTCAGAAAAGCACAAAGCTTCCCTCAATAAAAAAAAAAAAAAATTATTTCTAATTAATATTGTGTATTCTTCAAATACTAATAAACAAATGTGAAACCGCATATTTTATACTTTTGCAATTTGCAAGAATCAACGCTAGGAAAATGSCTTAAGATGGAGGATCAGAGAGAGGATCAGAATCTAAGCAATTTTATATAAAGATACTTGTATAACATCTATAACTTAGGCAGTGAAAGACATATTCAGCATACGATTTATCAGAAAAWCGMAAATCATTATGCGTAGTACATGGGAGTTGGGATAGCATYGACASTATTTTATCTATTAACTATTATCATGCGATATACCAAAATAATGTTCCCTGGGTTTCATTAAGTTACCTTACATACATACATTATCAATAATATGGTGCCAAGTCAGTCGGTTGTTCGAAAAGCCTGGTAAAGCTTATATGGGGGCTAKTCAAGTTTTCSCTCAATTGTATCTATTTTAGTCACAAAGATACACTGTTATGAGTAAAACACGCYCTATCWTCTTCATTTAGACAACACACATGTGAGGCGATATATGCGTTAAAAAGTCACCATCGAAGTCTTAGTATTAGGTGTATGGGAGCTCAGCCATGCTTGATACACAGAAATACTTTTGTCTGATGAGGTTTCTGTTGGAATTTCAATTGCATACCTCATGCGATAACCGATACATTCGGTCAAATGTCAGCTATACATACTGAGTGGATTTGGCCAATTTTTGGAAATAAGGTGGAATTACTAGTGCACAAGTTTATCCCGTTATATTAAGTACTTCCTTATTTGTGTGCTGGTAAGTGAAAGCATCAAATGGAATTTTGAAATTGTGCTATATGAGCAGTAGACGTGGTTATTGTCTGATTTCGTCCAATTTCGTACAGTGAAATGCATCATGTAATAAATTTAGTCGAAATCGGTAGGTAGAGCCCCAGAATATGTGATTTCATCAAATAGTGGGCGGTCGATCTCGTGATCTGATTACCTCCATCTACGAACTCTTATTATTATTATTTTTTTTTTTTTTTKTACAAAGAAACTCCTATTAATATCTCACTTAGTTTTAGGTGATACGTACATCCGTTAGGTGAACAAAACTATAAGTCTACACTAAGAAAGCACTATAACATTATTGCACATTTGGCACAGGGTACCACAACAAGCATCTGTAGCTTSTTCGATTCGCTGAAGAGTTACGCTTGACGAAACGAAGACAGCCAGTTTGGCTATCTAAGATATCAAAGTTTTATATTTCTCGGTTTTTTCAGAAAGAAAAGGAGCGAAGCGAACACATAAATCTGCGCTACATACGAACATATTTTCCAATTATTTAGAAACAATTTACAAGTGGACTTATTAAACAAAACAAAAATACAATTTGCAAAGCATTTTCTGTTTRAAATGTCCGTTTTGCATTTATTATGCTCAACCCAACAAATACGGACCCTCATTAGCCACTATACAAGGCTGGCGGTCTGCGTCCACACGCACCTACACAACTTATGACAACAATCACAGCAAAATAAGCAAATTAATTCAATGTAAACTTTTGCAGCGACAAACTGTGAACACCCGGCATTTCGAGAAAATAGTAGCACGAGCACTCTTACTATAAACGAATAAACAAAACGACAGCCCACATATTCTACAATACATCGCCGGTTGTACCCCTGCAGGTTTGTGTGTGCGAAGTCATTTCTCAGCGCCTAATCACATGAATTCCCCTTTGGTGCAAGGCATCATTTGCTATTTGGTCATGTTTATTTGTACGAGAGTGAAAAAAATGGGACCGAGCAGTTCGAGAATCTGTGTAGCAAGTTAATGTGATTAAAGTGTATCTCTTCAGCATCGTCTGCCTGGCCTTTCGCTCCATTAAACTGACTCTTTGCATTGACGTTGTCGCCGGCGTAGCACGAAAGTAAATAAATAGAAAATTGGCAACTCTTGTACATAATTCGACACGCCTCATGCTCGTGCCACACTAATTACACTGCCATGCTTGACTGCAACTGTGCACATGCCACCCGACGTGGAGCCGACGAATATTTCTTCTTGCTGTGGTTTCGCTTGGTGCAGATGTTGGAAATTGTTGCGGCCTAGAACTAACCATCACTACAAATGGATACRCCGAAAGAGGGAAGACTCACTATGTGGTCATGTGCAAATCATTTCGAAAAGACAGCCGAGTGTGTGATATTCGGTTCGCGCTAGTCCCACCCTAACCYCTTTTTACAATGCGAAGTGGAGCCATCAACACCACTTTTATAGGATTYAGGCGACAAAATATGCACGTTACGGACGGAAGAAGCGTAGAATGGCAACATCACTGAAATGTGAACAAAAGAGCACAACAACAATTWCGTTGTTACTACGGAAGGACCGCACGTCGGTCACAAACCCTAGCATAACTCATTTCAATTTTTTCTTTAGAMATTTCACAGCTTTAATAAATTTTAAATTAATACTTTCCTGTWTTGTCATTATTTCATTTGATGGCAAATAAGTTGGTTAATTTTACAGGAAGTTTGGAGGGATTCTTGATTAGCGTTTTCTATCTTACTGTCACTTGCTGGGAAATTGTTCGAGAAGAAACGTTCTATTGKTTTAAACTTTGATTCAACGCGAACTTTTGGGGGAATGTAAGTGGAGGCCTTGAATGCGGATATACTTAAATAAAASCCTATTCTGAAAAGAATGTGTTTCGCACACTTCGTTCAAATTATGGTCAACATATTCGTTTTACTGAGCGTACTACAAACTCATTATTGGACAATATTCGTGCAGATACAGATAGAGATTGTGCCAGAACTGAAGCCGATAGACCTTCCCAAGCAACATCACATAGCTCTATKAGCTCTTGGAAAGTTCGAACAAGTTTCGACGTTTTTGAGCCAAATCTTGTTCGCGAAGATGCCTATTTCTGGCTCAACGAGTATGCTAAAGAGCCAAATTGCCGCATCTGCGACAAAGAAGAACCTGAAGAKWTTCAAAARCTGTGSTTTTATCAAGAAATAATAACGGTTTCGCGTGGTTTGTGAGCCAATGGAATCATATTTCTTTAAAAATTWTGCTGGTGAGAACGTAACCATCTCTGGCGACGATTTCAACAAGATGGCGCCACTTTCCACTCGGCGCATTAATGGATTATTGTATTGAGAGAACAATTGGMTGAACAGATAATTTCACGKTTTGGTCTGGTCGTTTKCCCAACAAGATYCTGTGTTATCACATCGTTAGACTTTTTCCTGTRGAAATATGTGAAATCTAAAGTCTATTCGATAAATTCCGCTTYGATTCAGACCTTGGAGCAAAACATCACGCGTCACGAGTCTTCGAAAATTGRGCTCAAAGGAGGGACCATCTGAKACGAAGCCGCGACCAATAGTTGAAAGAGGTAATATTCAAAAAATAAATGCTGAAKATAATGATAAAACAACATTCCCCATTAAATTTGAAGTTTCTGTGTTTTTTCTTTAAGAAAGTAAGGAGACTCGAAACACCCTTTAAAATCACTAGTATTTTAATTTTTACCATACTTTAATATTAAACTTAAAATATTTAAGCAGAGAAAGTATTTGAAACCTTTTGAATAAATTGTATTTTAAAAGATTCGAAAATCATAGACACAACCATTATTTAGATTCGAAAAGGGTTCATTCATGTCACTGTTTTGCGCTCAATCAGCGGTATACATATCTATGTATGTGGAGTACTTCGATCACCGAAGGTGTGAAAGAAAAGGCTGATATCAGCACAACAACAACAATAAACTACCGCACTACTGGCATGTTGCTTGCATAAAGATCGTATTGAAGGCGACTCGACACGCAAAGTATTTAGTTATTAATGCCACCCATGTGGCAACCTTGGAAAGCTTCAACTGTCAATCACCCAAGCGTCGCTGTTTATTACGGAGACGGTGGAGCCGTAATTGAAAAGGCTTTCTAAGTCAGCACGTCGGATATTACGGCTTTTATGGCGTACGTGAGTGAGCATTCTACCCATTATAAATGGCTTCAATACGGCGCTTGCGGGCATAACCATAAGAACGCCTTTGCGTATAGTCAGGCTTCCTGGAAATAATAGTAACCAATTCGGTGTTGTTGCGAAGCCTCGTGGTGTTTCAGTGAAATTAAAAGGTGACACGCAAATTCGAGAGGTGCCCGGCGCACTCACTCTTGCGCTTCGGACGCGAAATTTTTAGCGACTCACTTCGCTTAACAACTCTAGAGTAGTGTGAGCTTATGTCTATGTATATACTTGGTAATTAATTACCACTGCATCAAATCAAACGAGCATTTAAGTGTCAAGTCGTAAACATCCCAGCGCGCCAATGTGACCCGACGAAAATGTTATTTCTACAGCGTTGACGTTGACATTGTCGCATTGCCGTAAGAAGAGTGCGAGCGTACGCGTGGCAATTACTCAATTCGAGAGCGGGCAGCGACTGCTGGAGTCAGCACTAAGCCGTTACAAGTAAGAAATGGAGTGAGGCACTTCGGGTGGCGTTGATTTGATGGCTGAACGGATGAATGAGTCGGTGAGCGCAAGAGCGCGTGAAATGGAGTGAAGTGGCAAATGAGTAGCACCGCGTGCTGACGGTGACCCGCGTGTGCGCCAGTCTTCGCCGCAGTGCGTTGCATGTCAAACATGCGTTGCAAGTGCAATGGAAGGAGACAAACACACAAAGTGGTGTTGTGTGTGTTGCGCAACAAAATGAAATTCCACAAAGTGTGAAATGTTATGCAGCAAATGTCATTTTAAACAGACGAATTCACAACATGCACAATCCCCAGAGTGTGTGCTAAACAACAACAACAAAAATAGCAACAGAAACAAAAACAGAAACAGCAAAAAATTGTTGTCATACGAGTCGCGTACAAGCGATTCCGCAGTAATCAGCTTGTGCTTGCGTGTGTGCAACTAAAACAATTTGGCCTTATTGCTCGGGTGTGCACACGCACGATATCAAAACGAAGTCCCAGTGCGAAAGCAGACTCTGTGGACGGCAGCACCCGCAGGAATCAAATGAGTAAAATGAGCGGCGTCAGTGATTACGTTTGAAACGGCACATCAAATGCTCGAAAAGCTATGACAAGTGAGAAAAAAACTATTTAATGTGGAAAAACAAATATAATTCTTCTTCTTCTTCAAAGGTAGAGCTTTACACGGCTACTTAAATTAGCTWATTAAACGCTCAGAATGAAACCGAACGAAATTCAGGTGTCTAAATTTTAAATTTTGCTTACTTTGCGTTTCGTTTATGATGTCACTGAGTATGCGTCACTTTTCGAAGAGAATTAGAAGCTTCCACAGCGAAATTAAGTAGTTAACTTGAGACTAAATACCATTTGTCATTTGTATTTCCGATTCCCTCGCACTGCTCAAGCTAGATATAACACAAAAACCAATCTATTTCATGTTTGGTATACTTACACTTCTGGGTATAAAATTCAATAGAAAGTTTCAAGGCAACCTTTTCATATTCTTAAAATTCTATTTTTAAAATTAGAACTGCATTTTGCTTTGTTGRCGACATACTACTGAGCTCGGACTCTGCAGCCCCTAAACGAGAAACGGAAGTGGCAACTCTGCAGGTGCCGTTGACATTTCACGCATTGGCGCGCCAAAGCCGACATTGACGAGCGCACACGAAAAAGGTGTAAAGCTATCAGAATACACGCTAAAAACCATGCAATAATTCGAGACCTGGGTTGGGTGTAGACGCGTGCAGGAAACCACCTACGTACTTCGTCTTGCTTTCAAAAGAGTGCTGAAGTTATTTCAGTTATGATTTATGTAAAAATTAATGGCTAAGTGCATTGGAATGCAAATTAATTACCGAATAAACTCCAGCTCATGCCAGCGATGTTTACATCCCTGCAAATGCAAATATACACATGTATATACGCATATGTATGTGTGCATGTAATTATGCACTCAAGTGTGTGAACTGAATTACGCCCACCCTGCTCCGCAGCGGCATTGCTGCATTGGTGTGGGCGCAACGCCTGCGTGTGGGACGCCCACCTGCTTATGCATGTTGCATGCCGTGGCGCTTCTGTGGCAGCTTTTAAAAATAGTTCACAGTCATTAAAGGCAAGCCTTATGGTACACAATATTAGTAAAATATTTGCATTGGATTTGGTGTGAATTTGAACRGAGATAAAGGGTGAGTTCTTAAATAAAAACAAAAAAAGTTGCTGAGAAGAACAGAAATATACTGGTGTATAAGGAACCACCCTATTGTTCGCCGATATGCCAATAACTGTAATAAAATTGTGTGTAAACAATTTRACCATGTTTATAATTATCGACGCGTTTAACAGCTCCAACGCGAAGACATAAATATAAAGTTGACCACGTGATCATAAAATGAGACATTACAGGCATGTGTGTACAGACCCACAAATATTCTGAATATAGTGTACCGGATAAACGCTAACCGCCAAAAAAAAAAAAGATCACCTATTAATCACCCACCAAATAATATGATATTTGACGTTCATACTTAGATAAAAATGGATTCATATTTTGAAATAAATGCTACTGTTTACTCTATATATATACGTATATAATATATACTTGTGCATATGAGCAAAGTAAAAAGAAACACGAGCGGATTTCCTATGCCAAACGACGAAACGAAGCTGCAGAGTCACCGCCAACTGAGCCCTGAAGGAAGCTATAAGCTCAAAACCTCAACTGTTCGCTGAAATGACAACGCTTGTATTAAGGAACAGGTGCTCCCCGATCCCCCGAAAGTACAGCGTTTGCGTTTACATCCCGAAAGCCGGCGGACTAACCCAGAGACAATACGGCTTCATAAAAAAAAAAATCCACTATTGACGCCCTAAGAGAAGTCGTCAATACTGCGAAATGTGCAGTAAGTGGCAGAAGATGGAAAGGTAGCACAAAAAACTACTGCGCGCTGATTACCCTGGACGTCAAGAATGCATAGAACACCAAAATGGGCACACTTAATCAAAGCCTAGGATGAAACACGCACCCCTGAAGACCTCAAAAAYATTTTAACGAGTTATTTTAAAAACAGAAGGCTGATTTTTGATACGACGAAGGCGCCTAGAGCTACTCTTTCTTGAGTGGCGTACCCCAATGCTCAGTTTTAGGCCCACAATTAAGAAATATTCTGAATGGATTGCTGAGAAGATAGCAACCAACAAACGTGAAACTGATAGCGTATACGGGTGATGGCATAAGCACTAGGGAGAGTGCGAGATTACTTCACAGCCGCAGCTGACGTAACTGTGAGTATTCCAAAGTAAAATTTAAGGAACATCTGGCGTATTCTTCCTGTAAAGCAAAAAAATAATAAATATAATGATCGATCGGGAATGRTGACCAATAGAGGCTGTGTGGGCTCCAGCCGTCGATTCTTAATATCAAAAGCACCAGCAGCAGAGAGGATAAAGGCAGTCGGGTCTACGAAAACCGGAACGGACCCGGATTTTTATCCGGCCAAGGACTGTCAACTCGGCAGAATTCTGCCATTACAACAAYAACAAMAGGATAAAGGCAATGATTACGTGTATAAAACAAATAATTGCAATGCACAGGGTTTCTGTAATTCGAATAATAAATGGTTTCCGGCCTGTATCAGACGACGCTGCTTAAGTATTAGTCAGAGGGCCGTCAATTTGATGACGATGAATTTTGAGTTCTGTTGCTGGAGCGGTGGATTTTCTTGTCTAAAAGGGCGTTTATACAGGACATCCACTCGTGGGTAGACAGGCGATATGGTTCCTGGATTTCCATCCAACCCAAACACTTAGGGGACATGGGTGCTTTAAAATTACCTTTTCAGATGCCACAATTACATTAGTCGGAACTCTCCGACATGTACAGAGTATATAGAGAATCTTAGTAAGTATTATTTTATTGCCCTCGCTCTTCAAATACAAGGGCAAAACTAAAGACCACTCGCGGTGATAGTTTTACGGTCGATAATTTAAAGACACCYACACATGTGTCGGTCGTCTGAGAAATGTAAAGCTATCAGCGTTCGTTGTGGCAATGGGGAGACTTTTTCAACAGATTTGGAGTCCGTCAGTCTGCACAATAAAGTAGACTTAAATGTCCTTCTCTCTCACGAAGTAATACCTAATCCGGTGGTYCCGTGAGAGAGTCTTGAGTTGAGAGTAGGTAAGATTAAAGATTATGAGCAAAGTATGTACAAACTGTGTTACTTTTCCTCATTTGAAGTGACTCTTTAGGCCAGTACTCCCGAGGCGAAGTCAAAATCTGCGTGAGAATATACATCCCAAACTTCGAAAGCTCCATCAAAAGGCGTAAAAAAATTGATTTATAATAAACCCAGAGCAGGCTGTGTGTCACATTTGCGAGTTCCCCTCTAGCAATGATTGCCCAGCGCAAATAAGCATAAGCGAGCTATAGTTACGCCTGGCATTTGATGCACTCCTGGGTATGGACTTATGGGCACATGTTCAAATGCAATTGTGTGTGGTGGCACATTTTGGTTCCTGCACCGCGCGGAGCTCATCGGATATTTATGCGCGTGTAATTTACTGCATTGCGGTTAAACGATTGCCGCGAAATTGGATTAAGTGCAGCACACAATCAACGGCGGTCAACACGAATGCACTCACACACAGGCACACACATATGCAAATGTTGCGAAAAAGCCAGTTTAAAAAAGCGGTAACCTCATGTGTATAAGAGACAGCACTCACACACAGGCACACACATATGCAAATGTTGCGAAAAAGCCAGTTTAAAAAAGCGGTAACCTCATACCAGCGGCAGGGCAGCGTAGCGGTGCACCAATCGGGAGTTTCAAGTAAATTCCCGCAAATCAAAGCCAAAAAGGTAAATATGTGAGTGAAAACAAAAAAGACAAAAAAATTTCTGCCATTCGCGGTGAATAAACAAGAAAAAAATGAAAGGAGCGCATAGCAAAAAACAACATAAAACCGCATAAAGCCATCGCCATCAGGAAAACCAACAAAAAAAAAAAAAAAAAAAATGTAGGAAAATTGCGCCGCGTTTCATATCACAACATGTGGCATGCCGCTGGCACGAAGTCATATGCCTATGTATGCCACTTTGCTGATACAAAAAACACTCACATATATGTATGTAGATATGTATGTGCATATGTAGCATATGTGGCGGTTGCACATTGAGTATTGCATCTGGAAGTGCCTGTGCTGCCACATTTAACTACAGTAGTTTTGGCGGTGAACTGCTTACGCCCGGCTTGCCATTTCCGACAGCTTACAATGTTATTTATTACTGAAGCGATCACAGCGGCCTTCAGTGGGTCAACTTACTTAGCGCACTGAGTTCGCACGAAGACACACACACACACACATACACATTCAAAGTCAAAACCGTACATGCCACAGCACGAGTTATATTAAGTCGCTAAAGGAGGCAGTGAACGCCCGACTTTCCTAAATGTTTGCCTCAGTCCATTCCGCTTTGTTTTTACTTCGAAAAAATATGCTTATTTCGGTGCCTATTTAAATTTATTATTTATTTATTTTTAAATAAATATCTTAATGAAAATGTAGTTTCTTTCAATCTCTCTCCTGCTCTCTACCCCTTAGTGTGATATTAAATTGAATGCTTAAGTAAGCAAACATACATATTTACTTAAYAATATAAACCTAATTGAGTGTTCAGTTATGTTCAGTTATATGCCGGTTAGCGCTATTTTGGCGGAAAAGAAACTCGGCAAAGCGCCAACCAAAACTGCAACACACAAAAGAACGACAATGGCAACACCCACGAGTACAACAATTGTGCATGCAAATGGAAGTAACAGTTTAGCTAAAACGTTCCCACTGCCACACTTTAACGGCTGCAAACTAAAAAGCACAGCAAATAGGAGAAACAAGGAGAATATGTAAAACAGAGGCCATACAARGGGGCATCGCAATCAAAACAGAGCGCAGGAAGCATAAAGAACCGAAAAAAGTGCAACGGTACTAGAGTGAAGTGAATTATTATTATGCGCCGTTGCTGAGTTCACAGTTAGTTGGTCGGCCCACACAGCCCGCAGACCAGCGTCGCATGTCCAACCAGGCAACACAACCTTCGTGCGGCTGTGACAKCCAAAAACTCGCCGAAGGATAAACGTTGGCCTCTGGCAGTGCATCGCATGCAAGCGGCCCGCGTTCGTGTTCTTGTGCGCTTGTGAAAGTTCAGTTCTMAAAACACTTGTCACTTGCAAGCCTTACATGAAGGTTGCACAGAAAGCGAGCAGAATTAATTTTAAAACAACAGACATTTTTCGACTCAAAACAAATCTAAGTACTTGAAGATAATACTCTAATAGGGATGCAGTACAATCTGAACAATTCTAGGAAGATGAGGTGATAGCAGACAGTTAAAAATTAGAAGTAATGTTTTTTGGAAGAGGGCACAGCGAAAGTTGTAATTATGTACCGCTTCCCTCACGCGATATACTATATGCGCATGTATGGACAAGTAAGCTCGCCCTCGTACGCTCTCATTATTCGGCTATGTGACCTGTTCGGCTTTGGGGCTGTATTCCCAAAAAGGTAAATAGTTTATGAATGTTGTGCGCGCCTCGGTGTCAGCGCGCTATGCCCGACATGTGTGCAAGAATGCCTGTGTGGGTGAGTGTGTGCGCACATAACTCCTAGTGCAACACACAACTCGGTAATAAGTAAGATTTTTAATGCTTTGGCAACATTTTATTGTGCCCTGGACAATTGTAGCCAAAAATGGAATTGTAGCGGGGAAGGCGGAAGGCCTTATATGGACGATGGCTAAATAAATTGTAGAATATGTGGCATGAGCTAAGTCCTCTAAGTGCACGCTGGAACCTCTCCGAGCGTATATTTGAATATATATATTTATTGCGGCTTTGAGGTTTTGTAATGGATTGCTGTGCTGAAATGAAATGTGCGGCGCTTTCGTAAAGCTCTGATTAATCGATTCATATAGAATCCCATAAGTATGTGAACATGTGTGGAAAATTAGTATATACTTGCGGTGTACTTGCGTTATTGTTCGTCAATTAAATCTTTCGAATAAAAAAATTATATTTATAATTAATAAATTCAGAAATGTTTTTAGATGTTTTAAATGKTAATTTTCCTAATAACAAAATTTATTCGCTTTGATAAGGACTACCTTGGTTTGTTTGGTTTTTTTGGTTGGCCTTACCTTATCGTGTTACATATATGTTTGTGAAATTTGATTATATTTCAAATTTARATAATAATTTTTTGACGGTTACACTGTTTGGAAGTTAAAATTTTGGGATTTTCTTAAATTTGTGTCTCGTTCTATATACAATTAAGTTTTTCTAAAGATATTTGGTTTACTTATTCGCCAKTCAATGAGTAGCCAAAGGCTTTTTAATCTACGAAGAAAGCTTTTTAATCTAAAAAAGATTTTATGTTCCAATGCCTTACTTATTCTTATTGTGTAATTTAACCAGCAAGCTGAAAATTTTAAAAATGAACTTAAGTAAGACATAAATACGCCAACGGCGCACAGCTCAAATGAAGTACCCAAATCGCTGCCAGCCGCACATGMCACTCATGAAAGCTGTAGACGACGACGAACAGACGCAAGCACACTTGCCGGCGTTAAAAAAGCAACCGCTAGTTAATTTTGCAACGCATAAATGCAACTSATTAAGAATTCTGCAAGTAAGTGTACACACACATACATGCAAGCGTGGTCTCTCGTACAAGTTTGCCCCTAAATGTATACTATATGCTTGAGTATAATACGGTAAATGCATGCTAGCAGGTCACATGTTTTACTTAACTTTAACTCTCATAATGCACGTGGTTGGCGCATAACTAAGTGACTCGAAGTATGACYATACAAAAGCTAAATTTGGTTCAGAATAAAAACACATGCTGCAAGTTTTATTTATATTTTAATAAGGTTGAATAAAGCCAAAGAACTTTCATAGGAGACACACATGTATATTTGAGCTTTAGCTAACCTTTCTGACTTCTGAACAGGACTATATTCTTTTTATTTCYTTCGTAAGGATCAAAGAAGGACTATTAGGCTTTTCTCTTAATATGCCTTGCTGTTTATGACATGTTATCGGAAATATACTCCTTATAATTGAAATTAACTCCTTGGCAATAAACCCGAACATAAGTAATCGGTTTCTTTTATATACAAGGTTCTTTTGTTAAGGGGATATTCTACTCTAGAAATCAATTTTGGGCATTTTTTTGAATTTCATTTAAAAAAAAACCACACACGTTTTTACTATCCATTTTTTATGGTGCTTTTCTTGATATCTTAAGAATAAAGGTAAGAAAACTTTTACAAAAAAATATTAAAAATTAAAATAATTAGAGGGGGGGCGGGGGTTTGAGACAGGTGTAAAGTAAAATTGATCCGGACTCTCCTGGTGGTCCGACAATAAAAAAAAAAAATTAAAAGAAATTCTTAATCAGTAAGGATGTTCCTTATTTCAGGGACTACGAAAAATTCTTTTTTTGAAAAATGGTCCCTATTTCAGGGACTACGAAAAATTCTATTTTTGAAAAATGGCCACTGCCTGAAAAGAAAAATCATTTTTTACGTTATTTTTTTTGAAATTATATAAAGAAGGTTCACACAAGATTTCAAGTAAATCGATTTTATAGAACTTGAGGTAATGCCG
>NW_017537243.1:24012-49184 GCF_001853355.1 Bactrocera latifrons | reverse complement strand
CCGTAGAATTGATAGTGAATATCTTCTTTTGAAAATATATTTCTCCTTTAAATCGCCAATACCCGTTTAGTAGTTGAGGAGTAAACTTGATGTGGCAAAACCTAATTCCACTGTGCATTTAAAAACCCGAGAGATTTTCATATAGATTATATTCATATCCCTTCATATATATTACGAGCATAAAATTGTTTATTACTTGCWATAGAAAAGTAGAAAAGCTTATAGCACAGCTACTAATAGGTACTTGCACACTCTCACTTTGCGCCTCTTTTCATTTCCGGCTCTTGTGCGAAACCCTTGCCACGTATTTGCACTTCATTAAACTTGCATGCCGCCGAAGGATGGCTGGAGCCTCGTGTGTGTGTGTGTAAGTAAATCGATTTGTGTACTACTGTTTACATTTATATGTATGTAGGTGTACATATATTGCGGGTTTATTTATTTGTGTAAACATTTTTAATGCACTAATTGAAAATATGTTTACGAGAAAATAGAAACGAAGGAAGGAAGTGGCTTTCGATTCGAGCTTCCGTGAGTTTCTACTTAATTTTTACTGTGGCTTGCGGAAGGCATGGTTTATACATTTCTTGGCTTCCACCTACTCAAAACCTCCTCAAAACTTAAATACTCGCAGAAATATTTGTTCTTGTGTAACTTCGAACGGGGAATTGTACAAATCAAGCACACTGACACTTTCAGAACAAGTATATAACTTAGTATATAACTATATCTACCTAGTTCATTATATTAATTTTAACTGAGAATAGAGATGAAAACATATTTCTTCAGACAATTGTATGAGTCTACAGGCAAATATCTTTATTTGTCTATGAAAGTAGAAAGAACCAACAAGTTGTGCTCTCAAACTCTCAAAAGAATGTGTGAATTGCCCTTCATTTACACACACACACATACACACCTGTACAATATATAAGCATTTAAAATGCCAGTGATACTTGGAGAGCATCCTGTAAGTAATTGAATCTTATTTACATAAAGAAGAGGAGGAAGTTGGTGCACTGTTGTTCCTTTCGTTGTTGGTGCCGGCTTTAATGAGCAATATACAAGATTAGGATGCGAGCACATATGAAGTAACAGTACCTAATTATATGCATCGTGCCAACAAMGCCAACGAAGCCAACCAAGGTGAACCCAGTGAGAAATACTGCTCAAATTTTAWTCGATTGTCTACCAAGTCTAGATTCTGCCGGAATAAGAGAATAAATGGGACGCACCATAAGGAATTTTGACCCAGCAAGTTATATATATACATAAAGGTATATTTAAGAAGATTCTACGTTCGGAGCCCACAGTGAAACCTGAAAACCGGAAATCAATTTTTAAGCCGTTTTTCTTACAGGGCCACGTAAGCCGTATCTGCACACCMTGGCGCATTAATTGGCGTACTTTGTTGTATGAAATGAACACTCGCACATATTGTCTACAGGAAAATGAGTTTTTAAATACTGCTATTACTCAAGAGGAAAGTAAGTGCTCCTAAGTGGCCTGGGCACATAGGTAGCCGGCCTATTGGGCAAAATGGCGCAGTACAATAACAGTAACGACAGCAGAATACGAATATAGAAGATGTCCAAATATTTTTTGAAGGAAAACGAGATCAAGTTGTCTAATATGGCGTCACCGTCGTGACGACACTTTGTTCGTACGAATTTAAGGTTGCCGTGGGGAGAAATACATTGACGAATAATAATTACATAAAATTTGTCGTAAAGAATTGCGTAAAAGTTTAAAGCCACTTGCAAATAAAGAATATGCTTCTTCGGACTGAGTAGGCAATTAAGGAGTAAAGTTCTCTCTCTCGACGAACAAAGACCATCATCATCGCCGTCCTGCCATGTATATGGTACAGAGGCATGTTTAACGTAGGCCGACGACAGCCTTCCCCCACGGTCTTCAAAAGTACAACGGATCAAATCAATGCGTTGATCAGCGCCCTGAAAATGTCAGGCATTTTCATTACCAATTAGTAGTGTGGAATAGACACACCTTGGTAGGGTTCGAGGCCCATCTAAAACCTCGGCCATACTATGGGTCCTGCACCCGGTTGCAATGGAACTCCACATCGAAATGACAAAAATGTCAATTCTACCCGCACTACAACCACCACGATACTCCCCGTGGTACCAGAATTAAGTCTCCGGTCAGACTTCGTAGGCGAAACTACTACTAGTTGAGCTTAAATACTGCTCTGGACTTGCTGGCCAGTTCAGAAGCATGGACGATGACAACATCTGATGGGCCGACGTTTTCGAGAGAAAGTTTCTGCGGAAGATTTATGATCTGTTGCGCATTGGCCACGCCGAAGACCGCATTCGATGTAACGATGAACTCTATGACGACATTGACATAGGTCAGCGAATTAAGAGAACACKGCTACGTTGGCTAGGTCACGACGTCCGCATGGACGAACACTGCAGCGCTGAAAGTATTCGAAACAGTGGGCACTGTAGAGGAAGACTACCACTCCGTTGGAATGATCAGGCGAAGGAAGGCCTGACTACACTTGGAATCTCCAATTGGTGCCAAAAAGCGAAAGGAGAACTGTCGCGCTGTTGTAAACTCGGCAAAAACCAATAAAGAAGAAAGAAGAAGAAGCACATGTTAGATGTACAACCTAAGATTGGCGTTCTTCCTTCCAATTTCATTTTAAACAGCTTTTCCTAGCATAATTGATTGTAGTTCTATTTATAAAATATAATAAGTATCAAAATCGAGTTAATATAGAATATTAAGTAAAGAGAAAAATAAAGGTTTGCTTTCGTTCATGTTAGTTACTCTCCGCAAATCTATATTCGATGGGCACTTTGTGTCGAGTGGCGCCTCAAATGCACAAGTAATTGCATATTTCGAGTGAATGGAGAGGAAGCCTGGAGAAAACAGCGGACGTTCCACACTAAATGGAGGCGCATGCATATGCTCAACGCCGCTGATTGCCGCGTCCATACAGCGGACACATATCCTTTGCGGAAAACTTTTAACTCTTTCCACAAAAATAAAAACAAAAACTTTTAATGGAAACTCAAAAAGTGCACTTAAATCAGAGTCAGACAGCGTGATCTTATGAAACAGGCAGAAGCGCACGCACACACACACAAGCAGGTAGCCTACACGTGCGAGAAATATACGCATGTGAAATGCGAGGGGCGAGGCTCAGACGAAAGAAATGCAGCGCACATGAGAGCGGCATCGTTGCAGGAGGCGARAACATCGCGAAAACAATTAGTGCAATTCTTGATTGCATTCTTAAGCCAGCGCCACTGTTTGGGCATTAAAAGGCGGCAAACAATTCATTGAATTCATAGGGCCTGTGGGAAGAATTCATGACTTTCAGCTCCTGAGCTCCGCAAAAATTTACGCTTCCAAGCAAGTTTTTAATGAATTTGTACTTTTGTTCCGTTAKGGCGATAACGATTGCATCAGCGAATGTGCGGTGCGGAATATCAATAAATACAATTAATGCGAAGAATGCGAAAAATGTAGCACAGATTTTCGTTTTCTCGTAATATTCGAACATCAGTCAGCGTACACATACACACACGCCTTGTGTATACAGCGCTTGCAAAGAAAAATATAAGAGAAAATTGGGCAACAAAAGTAGTGAGCGATCAAAAATTTAATGAAAATATCGAAAGCGAAAACAAAATGGATTGTATATGTAGGTGTGTTCAAGGTTGGTTCTATCAACCTTGTGCTGCTATGTATTTACGTAATATTGAGGAAAATTTTTCAGGCGAAATTCAGCGTTGTGTGAAATATTCGCAGGTAGTTGATTCTGCATGTTCTCACACACATAACGGTGGATCTGCTGCGGTTCGCAAACAAGAGAAGTGTAAATGAAAGAAAATGCAGAAAATTGTGGGTCCTATAAAGTAGTAAATGCCGTGGGGCCAGMAAGCTCCAACCGTTGACTTGAAAAGCAGTCTACTGCTCTACATCAGCGGCCGTGTGTGTAGCCAYGTTTCGAACACGGTTTTGCGACTGCGAGCTCGCCAATTCAAGTGAAATTTTTGTTAACAGAGTTGCTGAAGTATTGATTCATGAAAATGGTTGCCACATTGATCGTATGCAGGATGTGAACAAGAAAAAGGGACTTCGCAATTTTACACTCTCAGAATTTGTGAAAATTAAGGCGTGTGATATATTTCGAGACTACGAAGTGCACAACTGAATCGAATTGAGGATGTGGAGACCAAAAATCTGCTTCTTTATATGCGAGGACAGCGCTTACACTGTTCTAGCCGATTTTATAACTGTGCTCCAGTARTTCTTSCTTTTCGCTGTTWGACGCCAATTGCAGATTAGACATGTCCTCCTTCAACTGGTTTTCCAAAGGAGTAAAGGTCTTCCACTTCCTCCACTTCCTCCGGGGCCGACCTTAGAGCCTACGCCCAAGCTTTCTCCCGCAAACCCGTAACAACCACTCATCAGATGTTCTCGTCGTCCATGGCTCTGTACATATAGAAGGACAGGGATGATGAGTGTTTTGSCCATTGTTCGTCGAGTGGAGAMTTTTCTTCTCAATTGCCTACTTAGTCCTAAGTAGCRACTGTTGGCAAGAATTATTTTGCGTTGGATTTCAGTCACTGACTTTTGGGTTGGTGTCAATACTGGTACCAAGATAGACGAAATTTTCTACGACTTCGAAGTTATGACTGAACTAAAAGTCAACCCCACAATCTAGTAGAATCCAGCTAACTATCACCGTCGGTTGCCCATTGTCTATGTTAAAGACATCATTGAAGAAAGCTCCAGCACAGCTATAGCAATACATGGATGATTGTGACTCATAATCACAGACATAAAAGCAGTGAATATCCAGTGAACACGCACTTAGGTGTTATTTATTTTTGGAGTTCTACTTTTCATAAGTAATTCGAAAGCACGTTATCGCTTATCGCGTGACAGATTTAAATTAGAAATTGTACCAAATATTTACGGCGGTTKAAGCGGCTGTTTCCGCAGAGCCGTCAGCGCGTATTTAAGGTGAAAAGGAAGTCCTGTTAGAGATAACTGCGCGGCKTCTTTGACATGAGAGGCATATTTATTCGAATTTTGCGTAACTGCGTGAGTTAGAGCCCTTTGGCTGGCAGTACGTTACCCTGCATTCGTCTGAGTAGTTTCATGCGCTAAGTGAAAACAAAAACTACGTTTGAGTGAAGCAGCTGCGGAAATATGCAATAATTAGTTTGCTATATTACTAGTTTAAGTTTCAACTTTCTGATAGAGGAAGAACTAGAAATATGGACATAAGAAGTTTAGAAGCCTCTCACTAAATTTTTTCCTTAGCTATTTTAACTTTTTCGGCAGGATTTACAAATATGTTTCAAGATGATCGCATTAATCACTGAACCTGATACTCAAAGCATTTGATTCACTGMTTGCAATCGAGTCACATTAAGCAAAAAATATTACAACAACAGAGTTTCGCAGCGCTACAGTTAGGAAACTTCCGGTTAACACTTACACACAATCACACACTCTCACGCACACGCCATAAGCACTGCTGCACACCTATTAGATATGGCAATGCTTGCTGCTGTACTTTTTCCATAACTGTTTTTCTATTTCTGTCCGCTAATACTCTGCACTCTAACGCTTAAGTTAACCCTGTGCTCGGTTTGCAGTCTTTTTTGCTCATCACTTTTATCTCGCTGGGAATTGAAACTTTTTAAGCGCCAATTAAAAGTTTTCAGTTTCGCCGGCGGTTTTTATTGTCGCATCAACAACTGATTCAACTGCTTACCGCTGCACATTTGTGGCCAATAAATGATATTTCATTTTTCAGTGGAAATTTTTTGTATCGATTACGGTTTTCATATTTTCTACCTTAGTTATTCTCCGAACCGATATTAAAAAAAATCTTTTTCCAGAGTTTAAGATATTTTGAAATSAAATTATTTTACAATAAACCACGACTTTGGTACTTCTATTATTTTTTGATGTATGTTAAAATAAGAGGAGCTTTAAGAACAACAGCAACGGCGACCTTTGCACTGGCGCTAAACCAGTCACAGACCTCTGTGCTGAAAATTGCACAGCAAGATCAGCGGGATGACTACTGGCTGCAGAGAATTTACAAATAGAAGCTTCGGGCATAGCTTGGGGGGGTTGTGGACTGTGAGAGAAGGTTCAAAGCAAGCATAGAAAAAAATGCCTGTCATAAACGTATATACGCGAAGCTAAACATTCATACGGATGGGGCTAAAATGGGCGGTGGAGTTGGTGCGGTACACTGTCCAGAGTTAGGTGCAAGCCAGCCTTTTAAATTACCGGACCACTGCAGTATATTTCAARCTGAGGTCTTTGCTTTGCGAAACCGCGGAGCTTTCCTCTAATGAACCTGCAGACAAATCCATAATCAACATCTATGTAAACAACCAAGCAGCAATAAAGCAGTAACCTCGTATCAGCCAGATAAAAAGGAAAAGGTTTCCAGAAATAAGTAAATTCACATTCTACTGGGTGCTAATCCGCAAAGACATCGAGGGCAATGATGTATTGGACGAGATTGTCAAGTATGGTGTACTTCCGAAAATATGATGAGCATTAGAAATCCTTGCATTGTTTATACGACGATACTATCAGAAGCATGGTAAAGAAATGAAAGCCCGAACGAGCTAACTGGTTGCAAAACTGGAAAAGTCATGTGCAAAACGGTAGATCGGAAGTACAAAAAATTCCAATTGGCACTCGATAAAAGAGACTGTAAGAACATGATGAGAATACTAACTGGTCTCTGTCTGGTGGCGACACACGCCCGCTGACAGATAGAGAAGACTGCAGGAAATATCTAAAGCAGGGCACAATGGAACATCTTTTGTGCACTCCTCCCTCATTCGCAAGATTACGCTGTAAGCATCTGGAGTTCTCACGGTATGATAGACTGGAGGAGGTCTCAAGTCTGTTAAAATGAGCACCAAGCGCAGGCATCTTAAGGGATACTACTCCTCTTGGATCTAGCAACTGAACTCCATTTGGTGTTGAAAAGGACGAAACTGGTCTATGCATGGCTTATTGGTCTACCAGCTTRACCTAACCTGTGTTAAAAAAAGGAGTTTTGGAACAAAATTTGTCTGTTCATTAAGGCAATGCTACTCCTGGCACTGATGATACAGGAAATGCCAGGGTTAATACATTTTCAACTGGTCGATAACTTGCTTAGTGCAAACAAACAACTATCAGAATCGATACCTGCGGCAAATTACTTTTCTATGTCCTTTCTAGAAGCTAAGAGAAGTGTTAAAAGTGATTATAAGAAATTAACCAGTGAAGGGTGTTGCAGCTTCTATGCAGCCGATATTAACATTACTTCTTGCTTTGTTTATACCTTCAAATGGTTTCTCTTGCACGAAAGTGAATAAAAACCCCAAAATCAAATACTTGTSTTCGCCCGAGAGGCATTCAAAACCAAAAACATCTCACGGCAATTAAATGCTCCATCCATCTCAATTTTCTATACAAATTGCTTCCTAAGAACTATCGAAACTCTGTAACCACGCCAAGGATATTTATCCGGTTAATGCATAAATATTTCATTACATTTCAAATTTGCCAACAAATGTCTTACAATTAATTTAACGAAAAGCAAACTGCACCGCCCGTCCTCCCCCCCGGCATAGCTGACTTCAYACAACTGCAAACAACACTCTTCGCAATCATTGTTTCACATTGTATGCGCTCACTCATTCATACACTTATTTATATACTATATATTATACATTTAGCTAGGATTCTGGAATTCTTGACGGTAATTTATTTGTGCGATAAAAAGCAGTGAAACCCTGAAACAATTCTGCGCGTCTAATGCTGCGCTGCCCATCASTCAGAGCGTTGAGTAGCCAAGGGAGTCGGGGTACCGAGTGCTAACAGCGATTTATGCCCAGCCACGCCAGCCTAAATACCCCACCCTCCCATAAATAGTATACTTAGCGGTACATACGAGCGCCACAAGGGCCGCGAGGACCTTTCATAAACATTTCATTTCCATTGTTTTGTGCACTCAGCCAAGCAATTTGGATATTTCGCTTTGCAGCGCTTTCTTTCAGAGCGCTCTTTGTGCAGGTAACTAAGTATATTCAAATTTGTATATTTATTAACACCTGTATAAATGCAGCATTGTTGCTGATTCTGGTGCTGGCGGCGTGAATGGACAGCTCAGCGGAAGGGTGACCACTGGGAAAATATTAGAAGCGGATAAAAGCCCTCAAGCGCGCAAACTARAACTGTTTATATATTTGGGGCAGCGCTGCCAAATTGTGCTTCTACCCTTCTGGCGTTTCCGCTGGTTTGAGGGAAAGTAAATTATGAGAAATAAATGCAAAAATATTTGTATTAAAGCAGCTAAAAGCGTTATTTAATGAGAACATTGCAGTTAGTTGAAGAACGATGGATGTTGAAGCTGGGCGTTGCAAGATTTATGGGTTTTTCCAGCTTGTAATGGATAATTAATTGCAAAGGGGCCGTCTAATTGCCGATGGTTAGTTTCAACATTCGAATATCTATATATATATATATAAAAATTGCGTTAGATTTGACAGAAAGTTGGTGGGAAAGTAGCTTAGAACCAGGGTAAGGACATAGTATACCATTTATCTCTTTATGTCAAAATTTAATACAACTCATAAATACAAAAACTATATTTCAAACAATATGCATTTGTACAAAATTCGTGTTTGTAATAATCATTTGAATATATGCGTACAATTTTAAACAGATTCTTCCTCAAGACTAATACAATTGCTAAGTATGTCGGGTAGTAAAAAATAGCTGCAACCAAATACGCAGTGAAATAGATTATAACTGGCTCATTAATCCAGCCGATTTTTTCGTCTTTCATCGGCTGAAAACCGGTTCAATGGTGCAGTCCACTGAATGACTGTCGATTGGACTCCAGTGAGAAATGATGGAGCTTTGTTTCTATTGTCACTCACCGACGCAAAAATTCGGTGTTATTACGATTAAAGAGCACTCAAACACTTCTCAGGATCAGTTATTCATTGTTTTCGTTGGATTATGAACTTGCGAGGCACACACTTTGCACAGAGCACTTCGCCTGTTTAGAGCATCATTGTCCTCGGTGCTCATTTCGCCTGTTTCCAGCTCAGCAAATATCTTTTCAACAGTGGATTTCCCTGAGCCCAAATTCAAGAGCAATGCTTTATCAACACACGAAATGCTTTATGATCCATACTTTTGAAAACTAACACAAGTTGCTTCACAACTCATTAAATAATAGTTATAATCCAACTAATAGAAATCATATAGATGGTAGTAGTAGTATTAACTATGCATCAGTCACATTGAAGCGTGGACGGGTCCTCTAGTATTATATAAATTATTATATATTTACGAACAGGCGCAAAATATTTAAGATGCAGACTCTCTCCCAATAAAACAAATGAAAAACTCATTTTCAGGGCGCAATTTTGTGTTTGATGAATTTTCTGCTTTAAGCACATCATTTAAAGCAACCGACTTTAACATTAATTATTTAATGTCAAAGAAAGTTTAAATTTTCATTTCGAAATTGAAGGCAGCTAGCTGCCGCCTACATAGCTTCCGAGCTGTAGCTAAAAAAATTCACTTACTCAGGTGAATGACAAATGTACTATCACTCCCTTCACGTATTCGCTTGCAGCTCACCTATACCGKTGATGGTTTACGCTCAAATAACGCCGACGACGACGAAAATGCCATTACGAGCTTTTATGTGGGCCAATAGGCTTTTGTGGCACATCGCCATTATATTGCCAACGGCGCCGACTGTTGCTTATCGTAGACTTCAACATTTCTATTTGCGMCGTTGCAGACCAATGTCCTTGCCAGCTTGCACTTTCGAATTTGCTTTTGTGCTGTTTCCCGCCACTTCCCCTTCACTTTCGCTTATAAAAGCTGCAATGCTCGCAACTGAGTGAGTCTAATTTGAAATTGTAAGTGTTGAAATTGCCTTCCTGCTAATGGYGTTGTTAAATTTATTGCCGAAAATTCACCGCGTATTAGCCAGACTCAAACACTTTCATCTCCACTTAAATGCTGTAACCAGAATGGTAGCCGGCGAGTAGCGCAGTGAAATTGTAATACTCTGATCTGTTGATTAGTTGAGAGTGACGGGTCACTCACCTCACACTTGTTTAATTTTCTAGTTATAAACTGCATATGTTTTTACTTTTCGCTTTATTAATATTTTATTGCGCTCATGACTAAATGTTAAGTATACGCCAAGATGTCCGCGGAGTTTTGTGGTGAAATATCCTGCCTGAAAAGCACTTCGTTTAATGTGGATGTGTTCGAGCTCAAGTGAATAAGTAAARTAATAATATATTTAAAACCTATGTAGCATATAAATTCTTTTAAATGTGGAATTTCCTTTAGTAAGACTTTAATAAGCACTAACCAAATTTTTTGCATTTGCCATGAGCTGTGTATGGGTTTCTTTTGGTTTYAGTTAAAGACTATTCCATTTTAAGYTTCAATTCTTACACAGATTATCAAACMCTTGCTTTAAGCTTATTGAAATTGGGTGGAAGACGAAGAAGTAGCTCAGGTGAAAGCTAAAATAAAAATAATTCCGTGAAATGTTTTACTTTGCTGCAATATTTAAATTCAGCTTGCTAATTCTTTSCACTTTTTGTTGGCAGAAGAAGCTTTTGCCATTCAAATGCGAATTTAGCGAAGCAATTAAAGTGGATACACAAATTAAATGTTAGCCAATGAGTGAATTTAAATAAGCTAAAAGAGTGGAAGGAGTGCGCTGAGCAACTTGCTTTTTCTACAATTTGCAAACACAGCCCAGATGCAGGTCGGTGAAATGTTAAAATGTTAAATTCGTAGCAGTTAGTAGAACGAGCTTGTAACTGCGTTGCTGTTTTGAATTGTGAAACTTGTGAAAGAACTGAAGTCGCTCGACCTTTTCAAGCGACATCGMTTCGTGGGCTCTAAAAAGTTCCAAAAAGATACGACATTTTCGAGCCAAATTTTGTTCAACGATGACGCCCATTTCTAGCTTAATAGGTGTGCAAAACTGTTGCATTTGGGATGAAGACAACCAGAAGAGATTCAAGAGCTATCATTTCATTCTGAAAAAACAACGGTTTGGTGTGGTTTGTGGGCCGGTGGATTCATCGGTTAACATATTTATTGAAAGAATACTTCGGTGAAGATACTTTCACGTTTTGGGTCAGTTGATTGGCCACCAAAATCGCGTGACATCAGAAAAATAAACCTTTTCTTTAGCACATATGTAACCCTTAAACTCTATGCGAGCAATCCCGTTTCTATTCAGGCGTTGCAGTAAAACAAAACGACAGTTACCAATTGATCTTCTAACAATTTTTACTTTACTCTAAAAAAAGTAGGTAACCTGGGTATGCATCACCTTCTAGAACCAAAAATTGTATGGTGAAAAAGTCTTTTCGTATTTCTAATCAAACTTCAACTTATTTTGTTATATTTATGATGACCTTTAATGAACCAAATATGTATACTATTTTCCGCTAAAGACATTATTCCATCAGTATACAACTTTTCTGGTTTCTCCGCGAAAAACTGCGACAAGTAATTTTCACAGGTTTCTCTTGAGGCCAACTTTACTCCATTAAGGAAGTTCCGCAACGACCAAAACAAATAGCAGTTCGATGGTGCAAGGTCAAGGCCTTCTAGTCAAGCTTTGACAGGTTTTGCCGAGTCATCAAAGATGTGTGTTTTCTAACGTTGTCCTGATGGAAGACAAAGCCCTTTCTGCTGATTGGTTCTGGCCGTTTTTTTCGATTGCCGTCTTCAATCTCATCAGTTCTTGACAGCAAAATGTGGAATCAATCGTTGGACTAGGGTGGATCAGCACATAGTGGATGATTCCTTTCCAATCCCACCAAACACCCAGCATAACTTTTCGAGGCATCAATCGTGGACTTGTGACCATTTGTTGAGCTTCACCACGCTTCAATCATAATCTTTTTCGCACACTATTGTAGTATTTGATCCACTTTATGTCTTCTATCACCATACGCTTCAGAAGCGGTTCGATTTTGTTTCATTTCAGTAAAGAATCGCAGATGTTAATTCGGTCCATTAAAAATGGTAACCAAACAACGAGCTTCTTTTTGTAGCCAACCTTTTTTAAATGGTTCAAAACGGTTTGATAATGAATGCTATGTTCCTTGGCGATATCGTGGCTGCTTATGTAATCCATCCTTTCCATAATTTCGACAACTTTAACGATAAAGCGACCAGAGCGAGGTGCATTTTTCACATCGAAATTTCCAGAACGGAAGCGAGCAAACCATTGTTGTGCTGCACGAACTGATAAATTCTCATTGCTTGCGTGGCATTCTTCCCTTTTTATATAAAAAATTCAAAATATAGCGAGATTTATTCACTACTATGAAATATACCGCTGATACCGGTTTATTTTTTCTTATTTGGTGATATGTGAATATAAATGAGTTTGGCATTAATTTCGTAATAAGCACTGCACATGCATCATTGTTATGAATTTATTCGCACTTATTACCAAATATAAAATKAGTCCAACATGCCCAGTAGGAAATCTTCCACCCATACAAATTTATGTTTTTAAACCTTAAGGAATTCACTACATAACAATTTATGTGTGTCGTCACGTTAATACAGCAAATATCACCTTTTATTCATGTATAGAATAATTTTATGCTGGAAAAATTGCAAATTTTTCTTACAGGCCCTTTGACCAAAACTGCTCGTAAAATGTGTTCCATTTGCAGAGTTTACCGTTATTTATACACCTGTGAGAGTGTTCGCTAATATAAACGCATGTGCTACAATTTGCCACTTTTCGGCGTTTGAGATTGGTTTGAATGCGAAATGAACGCGGCATGCCGATTTTCCCACGCTTTGAATCATTTGTTATGGCGCCTTTATGGCAAGCTAATGGACTACTTAACCTTCTTGATGAAATCAAATCATGCCCGCGTGGCTTRCGGTGTGAGGAATCGAGTTAGACAAATTTTTATTGCTGCAGCATGCTGAATCTATTAAATATTTTAAATACAACTGTTTATAATAATGTGCACAATATTGATGTATGTATTAAAAAATATGTGTAGCAAAAGTGGCGTTACTCACTCCTGTCGGGCTTACAATCGAAATGAAAAATTACAGGTTTATCTCAAAGATTTATAAAAAAACATTTTCGATGGTTTTCTTTGCTTAAACAAATTTCTGCTCATGACACTTTCCAATTACAGAAAGTCCATTAGACAAGAGCGAAGAACGTAGCATCAAAAGTAAAAAAATGTCTTAAAGAAGGCTGAATGGCAGATTCAAGAACACAGAGGAAAACCGACTGATAGTGACTGACCCCATTCCGCCAAAAGGCTTTCAGTAAATCCAAGAGTCAAAAGAAGGCAGCGTGCAAGCCAGTTTGATTGGCGCTAGATGAAGAGAGGCCACTGGAAAATACACATGTTGCATGCATTAGGTATAACAGAGTAGAAAATGCAACAAAATATATAGTGACAAAAAAGGACCTGGAAATTGTAAACTAAAAGCAAAATCTTTAATTATTCAACAATAATTATGTTGTCACTTTCAAAGTAGTCCCGGATGTAACACACGTATGTCAACGATTTTTCCAGTCCTCGAAATATTTTTCATAAGCACTTTTTGGAGTGGTCTTTATCTCATTCAGTGAATTTTGTTTTATCTATACAATCGACTGAAAATGGGTTCCAAGGAGCGGCAGTTTCAGTTTGAGGAACAAGAAGAAATATCAAATATCGAAAAAAATGACAATCACTTTTATTTTTGAGTGGATTTCGACTATTTTTCCCCTCTATTCCGCTGATTGCTGATTTGCTTGCATGTCAAGCTCATAAACCCATGTCTTATCGGGAGTTATAATGCGCTCTATAAATGTGGGATCAGAATTCGYACGATGAAACTTGTCCAAAGAGACCTACTTTTTTTGATTAAAACTCAGCTTTATCGAGTCGAGTCGAAAAAGAATGCGTTTCATACTCCAAATACTCGGCAAACTCATTCGAACGGACTCGAGAGAGATGTCGTAAGGCACTACTGAGGTGTGCTTATGTTTGGCATATTAATTAAGGACACTCCTAACCGGAGAATTTCATTACAATTTCTGCTTCTTCTTTGACAGTTCTTAACTAAAATTTKTATAAGATCAATAGAAATCCGGCGGTATTTCTAGCTCAGTTTGATGAAATTTTGAGAGACTTTAAATTACAATTGGAGAATTTGGTTCTCAAGACTTAAAGACCTGAATGCAAGCATCATTATATCAAGGTGTTGTAAGTTATCAGGTCGATTACTTATTTCTTGTACTACTTGGTAATGGAATACAAGTCTCTACAGCTGCTTCGTTTTGATAAGCTGATTGGCTTTCAAAATATTTAACTGAACCAATTTTGCTTTCACAGAGCCTTGTTAGAGCTGCTTATAATACAGGGACTAAATTTCAAGAATTTCTGCCATGTGCACCATACTTTCCAACTCCAGATGCGCCAAGTTTTGTGTCAAATATTTAAGAAATTTCAATTCAATTATAGGAGCGTTCTCAATAAATTAAAGTAATTGTTGCAATTATCCGATTGAGGAAAAGGCGGAATCAGCACTAAAATTGCTTTGCTTCATAATTTTTCATTTTCATAGAACTCACCTCTTTCGATACGCATTGCCAGCTTCTATTTGCATCATATGCATGCCAACAAATACACCATTAACACCCCTCTCCTCCGCCGCACGAGGAGGTGACATCAGGACGATATGAATATGTTTGAATTGACTGTTGGACGAGCTTCGGATGTTAGTTCAGTTGTTTACTCCTTTGTTTTGTTCTTTTGCATTTTTTCTCATCTCGCAAACAATTTTGTTGTTATTATTTCCCTTTGTTTGCACTACTTTCGCACTGTTGCATCTGTTAACACACGCTGATAAAGTTGAGTGCTCGTTGTTGCATCCACATCGCATTGCCACTGCATAAGTGAATTGGTGAATTGCTTGCTTTGCTGCTTTTGTTGTGCTAAGTCGACGAAGGCACGCAGTCTCCACTTGCCTCCGCTATCCAAAGTGTTTCTTTGCATTTCATTTTGTCTATTACTGGGCTCCTATAAATATTAGTCTATGAAATATACATACATACATCAAGAGCACGCACCAATACAAATACATACGTACACATGTATGTACGAAGAAGTGAGAGTCTTCAGTTGCGAATCGAAAGAAGAAGCTCCTCGTTCCACAGCAGGAAATTGCATAAAATTTCAGTATTTCCGAAAATATATTCTTTGGATTTGTAGGTTTGCTTTCGCCAAAAGTTTTGTTTCCTTCGGCATTTGCTTGTGTGAGCAGGTAGTTCAGTTTAATATTTACAATGTGAGAATTCAACGGGAATASCCATGAAAAAGTTAGTTCTCACACAATGCACATATTACACACGGAATGTACCGGAATTAGAATCCAGCAGATGTGTTTACTAACACATCGCTATCTCTTTTATGTGGTCAGCTTTGTTCTTATGCGTAATAAAATGGTATAACTGTACTTCATTCATATACTAATATCGTGCAATATTCATGTTTCGCAGCTATGTGAGAAATAAATCTCACCGATTAAAATTTTCCTAATTAAAATATTTACTTAATTGCACCTATCATAACCTGGTTTCGGCTAAAGAACTGTTTCGAATACAGAACATATGCAATCAGACCGTGGCGAAAATAAAAGACAGCTGAAAAAACAGAGGCAGGAGCAGAGAAGGCTAGAAACGGTCACCCTGAACATTAATGGCTATAAAAAAGTAACGCAAAATTCATTGAGTACTTTGGGGTTGTAATCGATACAAGGCTCAGTTTCAAGGAAATTCACATAGAAAAGACATGTTTTAAGGCGGTTACAGTGACTGTGGTCCTGTCGAGAATCATGGCAAAGATTGGTGAAACAAGCCAAAATAGAAGAGCTAAAGTTTGCTCTCAGTGCTAATGTACGCAGCTCGATATGGGGTCAACAAGTCAAAGGCTGTGTCCAGATTATGCGCCCTTAGAGTTAACTGGGTGTTTAGAACATTGTCGCATGAAGCGACTACTGTCATCTCTGGTCTTATGTCATCAAATATGACCTCTGAGTTAAGCGAGTCAAACAGTATCCATGAGTATTCGCCTAACTGTCGACGAGCGCAAAAARGAGACAAAGACAAGTCTCAAGCGAGTGGCAAACACAACTGGATGCGGTAGGTAAAGATAATGATATAGACTAGTTATAATACTGTATATTCCAACTTGTTTTTAACGAGTTAATATCAAAGTAAGCAGATCGGTGACTCCTAAGCAAACCTCCGAGTGAAGGGTATAAGAAAAAAAAAAACTTGGAAATAGTTAATTTAAATGCGTCATTAGCGCTTACTTCGCTTAAATTTGTATAACAAAAGACAAAATAACGATAATAGTAAGCCGAAGGAAGGCATGAAGACAACAAGAAGAATAAATCTACCTCCTTACTTGGCTGCTAATTTGTTATGCGCTCCATTCTGCTTTGGGCCTAAGGGAATACAACTGTTGAAAGAATTTGTGGTATATTTAGATAAATGAGGACTCTTAACCGAGCTGTTGGATGAAAGTTGGAGTCCCAAATAAATCTCCACTCGAGACACCCTTAAGCGTTACTCGGATGTTTTAACATCAAGACCATTATTCAAAACGCCCAAGTTTCATACTGAAATGAGCGCTCACCTGGCATTCCATTCCATATTCATACCGATTTGCACAAATTCAGCTTCGAAGCTACGGTAAACTGCTGGAAATGCGCTGCCTTATGCTCTTGCTTGCTATTTACAGCTCTCGGCCTCTACACTACTGTACGACTGTACGTAGCTGGCGCGGAAATGTATGGCGGACACAAATTTGCAAATTACAATTCCGGCTCCGCAAATGTGACAGGATTCGTGCCTCCCCAACTGCTCCTCGCCGTCTCGCGGCCCACYTCATTATGTGCGCTCGTCGCCACA
The DNA here is from genome assembly GCF_001853355.1 of Bactrocera latifrons. NCBI lineage: Eukaryota > Metazoa > Arthropoda > Insecta > Diptera > Tephritidae > Bactrocera > Bactrocera latifrons. Next base: position 32,167 of record NW_017537243.1, on the reverse strand, counting down.
GTTACGCAACAAATACATAAATTACCATAATTTTGACATATTTTATTATTGTCAGTGCGTTATTGCGTTTCCAGCAAACAACAAAGGTGACGACAACAAAAGCTACAAAAGTTATGGTGAAGAGAAAGCTACAAATGCCACCCACCAATAAAAAAGATGCACCTTTTAAACATTTATCTACTTAATTTCGCTTGTCATTTCTTATTCCGTTTCTGCGCTTCTTCTTTATTGTTTCTGCATTGTTCTTTAAGATTCGTATAAAAATTAAAGGAAATGCGCAGTTTAGGCTTTCATAAAGACACTTCAAGCGTAATGCATTGCACGTGTCACTTCAGAAGGAAAGAAATATACGCGGGCGCTACAAAAACAGCCCGACATGGACATCAAACGTAGCCATATTCTTTCCAGCTCCAGTGGAATAAGCTTTGCCATTTTATCATGGAAAGATTTGCGATCCAACAACGAGTCGAAATTATTAGAATTTACCACGGAAATTCTGAGTCAGTGGCCTCCACTTTAAGAGCGCTACGTCCAATTTATGGCCGTTATAATCGTCCTGTCACATCCAGTGTAAAAAAGTTAATCCATAGGCCCAATATAAAATGTTCCCGTGGCAGTGAGGCAAAGAAGTGCCGGTAGTGTCGAGAATATTACCTGTCTCTTATACACATCTAGATGTGTATAAGAGACAGTCTCTGGGAAGTCGTTATGGCGAATTTTGCGAAAAGATCTTGTCCAAAATTTTCAAATTTACGCAAGAACTGCAGCCGTTCGACCACCAGAATTATCGTATGTTCGGATTGGGCTGAGCAACAACTTGAAAATGATACGAATTTCCATCCAAAAATCATTTTCTGCGACAAGGCTYATTTCTGGCTGAATGGCTTCGTCAATAAGACAAAAATACGTTACTGGTCTGGAAAAAATCCATGCGTACTCCAGGAGTCTTCATTGCATCCCGAAAACATTACGGTTTGCTGCGGGCTTATGAGTCGGCGGCGGCCCATGCAMGCGTACGAGCATCGAACCGGAAACTGCAGCWGYACCGACCGATTTATGCATTAAAACCGTTAAAACTTGGGTTCAGCGGCTGGACTTTTCCACGCGTGCACGGAACAGGGTTTGTCCGGCAAATAATAGGAGTGATTATATTCCGTCGCGATTTCACTTAAGTTTTACGTGGAAGTTCCGGCATCGAATTTCATTGATATCCCAAACCATTTTTTTTTTTATTAAAAAAAAAAGAATTGTAACGCTTTTAGTGAAAACCGCTTTAATTGGAATTGAGTTCTCCTTGGCGGTAGAAACATTCCTACATATTGACTTGTAAGTCTATATAYTCATTTATTATTGGCAAAAACTGATTTTTTAAATATAATAATACCAAAAATTTATTGGCAGGGATATTTAAACCAATGTACAAGTTTCAAGATACTTCATGTTAACATAAATATACAAGAAATTATTGAAAATTTAAAGTGTCCACACAATACTGGTACATTTAGTGAAGGCAAAGCAATCAGCAGCCCAATGAACTTACTTATAACTTGCTGATGAACCTCCCACAATATTTAAGATCTCTTTTAGATTATTTTAAAATTTTCAAAGAAAACAACATTCCTTAAGYAATGCCGCTGAAATGCCGCTTTTCGATGTAAAAACTAATTTAAGGCACTCGCCAATACATGACTCTTATGTAAAAGTGGTCCGTGTTCTCGTGCAATTGCTTCCGCCGTGTGCGCTTTTCATTTTATTGCTCGCTTGCTGGAAGTTTGCCGCGCTATACCGTCAGTCGCGGAGTAAGCGGCAGATGTCGAGAGCACGTCTGGGAAAGTGACTGTATGAACAGTTTATGAATTATGCACACCWTCATACACACACCAGTGCCCACATCCATGGCAACATCTTTCTAACATATTGTAATCGCTTCGCTTTTGCAATGCGGCCTGCCATGCAATGTCATAAATCGCAATTTAATTGAAATTTAGAGCAGCTTTRCTAAACGCGATTACACGTCCTTTATCTCGAAACTCCTGCTTGCATGTACTACTYCGCCACCCCCAACACGTCCGAGGCTGGTGAATGTGCACACTTACAACATAGTCAAACATGGTTTTATTGTGTGTGGAGCTACGTTGCATAATTCATACACTCACATATAGATCTGGAAATATATGAATATGTGGACATTATACATGCTATACATAAATCCTTGCGCTGCAGGTGGTCCCCGTATTGCTTTTTAATAAATATGGCACATATTTAGTTTGTGAACGGCAGCTGATGAATATATAACACTACAATCACGAGCTTAGAACTCATAACTCAGGTAATATGTAGCGATATTATAAGGGCTTGTTTCTTGGTGCTCTCCTTTATGAGGCSCAAGGGTGRTTCGCTTGCTCAACGAACGACTCTTCGTAAAATCATGATACAAGCGTGTTGCAAATGGATTCGTAGATATCAGAATGGCATACGGGGTTGATCTGTCGGAAATTAAGAAGCTTGGTGGGTAGTTAGTGCAGGGGTCTACTGTCCGGAGCTCTCTAGCAACTGTTTCAGACTTACTGACTATTGCACTGTCTTGCAAGCCGAGGTTGCAGCCCTTAAGGCAGCAGTAGATTTACTACTTCAGAGAGCAGTCTCCTTCAGAGAAGTGACCACCCACTCAGATAGCAGACCCTTGAATTCATTTACAGTGCGYTCAGGGCTGGTAGAAGGATTGGTTCAATACATTTTTTTAAATCGACTCAGTGCTATTACTTTCCCTACAAACCCTGTACAGTTAGGTTCGAATGAAGTTTATTATGTATATGTATGTGTATGTAAAAAATAAGCAAGCAAACTTAATTGATTTACAGATGTTACAAACTTTACACACATATGGTATATGCCGTTGTATGTGCATACTTATGCCCCTCACGGGTGCCATTAATTTAACTTTCGGCGCTKTGCAAAATTTTCAATTTCAATTTGTCTTGCTGACAATTCAATCAAAGAAGACTGATAAGCAAACACACAAATAATCGTAATGGAAGGCAAACATAAACAAGCACACACACATASACACAGCCATGCACATGCTTACTTGTGGCACATTAATGAGAACCGCCAGTAAATCGATTAATAGTTTTATTAGTGAATAACCGTTAGCTTAGCTCATTACAAGTCGAAGAAGACAAGCAAGAAGTGAAGAACAGTGGCAGTCTCTCGCAGATGAAGCATCTTTAATCAACAGATCTTGCCGAACTCTGACAATGCCGGTGGGTACAAAAAGGGCAGCCAACTTCGCGCTGTGCCACTGACAAATGGCGGCWTGGCTGCCAAAGGAATGACGCGCAATCTATCCAAGGCAGATATACCGTTGTCTGTCAGTTTGATATTAGCGTAATTGCAAATGTCATGCCTGACAGTAAAAGTAAAACAATAAACGAGCTCACCAGCACACACAGACCCTGCCACATACATATGCCATATCCGCTGCGCGAGGGAGATGGCATAATGGAAGTTAATTGGACAGGGCGCGCCTTCCTGTGTGTATTTCGCAAATGAAGCTCGCATTTAACAAATTGCAAATCAAGTACAGTGGGTTCATTGCAAAGAAACGCTGCGCAAATTCCGAAAAGCTGATTTATTACATCAGCGTATGAGAAAGGCAACAAAAGAAAAAGGCAGTTTTCGCACTTTTTCAAATGAATCCACAGCAAAAAAAAAAAAAAAAGAACAGCAAAAAACTCAAATGAGAGAAGCAAAATAATGCAAAAGCCTTTTCTTAAAAGAAGCGACTGCCGAAGCAGCCCACGGTCAAATCACCCAAACAATTTGTCTGATGTTTATTACTAAGAACGCACATACAAAGCGAATGTGATGCGATTTCGCTCAGCTCAGCAGCCTTTGGCTGTGAGTTGGTTATTGACAGAGTTTTTTGTTGTTTGTTGGCAATTCATACACTCCAAGTAGCTTTTTGACTGTTTGCTTATGGAAATTCTTGAATCATCGACGAGCTCGCTGCAAAGAATACAGTAGCTCGTGTGTGTTGAAATTCATGAATCAGGCGAAATCATACAAACTGACGTCGCTGATTGTTATATTGTCACATTGACACGCACTTATTGGGAGTATTCGACGAGGCGTGATAGTCTCGTACTCAGCTCGCATTCATTTACAGCTTGGGAATTCAATAGCGTGCGTCAGCAATTATGCTAAGCTCAGGAATTTCAAACGCTGACACTAATAGACAAAGCTCGACGCGCACACATATGTACATGTGTGTGTACCATTATAGTGCTCGCTGGTATTTTGTAAAGATTCTGATATACACATGTTAGCGTGTGAATGTAGCAGATTAGCATTCGCATAAGCAGTGCGCAGTGATATTTAGGAGGATAGTTTGATCGCTCCTACAGTTCACTTTTTGAAAGTCCTTTCCAACCGTGTAGGGTTACATTTGTCCTCATGTTTAGCGCAAGAAATCTTCGTTACAATGTGGAAGAATTATTACTATATTATATTTGGTCAAACGTTGCTGAGGTATCCACATTCTTGTATACGCCTCAATTCGCCTTAGAGYATTTGCGCCCTCCGTTTAGACGCTGCCTCTGTGATTGATTTGTCGATACATCTAAATTAATTGAACAAAAGGGAAAAATAGCCAGAGGTGGCATGTCATTTTCGTTGCCTTCGCTGCGACCCTTCCTCTTCGGAGCTCAGACTCGTGGCCCTACTGAGGAGGCAAAAAATTGTCGCAAAATGTTGCTGATACGCGCTGTCAGCACCTTCGTCGGCTTACATTGACGGACAGTATGCTATTAACTACGTGTACAACAACAACAAACTTTAGCAGTTGAAAGGTTAATTTATGGCGTATGAAATTGAGATAAAAATTTTAAATTTTGTATCCCTTGGGCAAGCGTGGGAAGAGAGCACATGCAGTCACACATAGAGATGGAATAATTAAATTTTATTAATTTGCTGTKAAATTGTCCGAGAGCCAATACTTTTCGACAAGGGTTCGACGTCTTCTGCCTAAGCAATAAAGTTTTTCAACAGTTGTCAAACATGTGCCATTTATTTAACCGATTAATTAAAGCATTCAACAACATCGGACACCGCACGGCGCGTTGGAGTTGGGATTCTTCGCATTACCCAAAAATTGTTACAAACTCTCACAATTATTGCCATGCAGCTAGTGCTTTACGGAGGAAATCACAGTATTTGACTTGTAACAGATGTGAAAACGAAAACAAAAGCCAAAAGGCAAAAAACCGAAAATGGAAATCAATGAATGCTAAACAAAAAGGCACTTCCAAATGTCACTTCGGAAATGAATTAATTATATGCCTTCGCTGAGGACATTTTCGTTCAGCTTCTGCWGGCAGCTGACTCACTGTATGGCTCCTCCCGCTCGAACCCCGCTTCGCGTTCACTCGAAGTGCTGAGAATAGTCGATGGTTCGAAGCGGCGCAGATCTTTTTGGCTTAACGTATTTGGCGCTGGTGGATAAGTAAGTGTAGGGGGGCGTTAACTGAATAAGCAATGCACGAATCGGGAAAGTAAATAATGAAATCAAAAGAGAACAAACATCGCAAGTGATATGGGTAAGTCAATGGCGACAGGGGCAAGCAAGCAACTCAGGCATTTCCATACATATTTAATTGCATGGTGGTGATATAGGAATGCATTCCAAAGCATTTTAGCCCATCGCACGCTCGGAAGCAGTGCTCCGCTAGGACTCTTTCAAGTCTTGTATCGAAAATGTAAAATTCTATTTATATGCTAATTACGGTTTACGCTTCACTTTTTCTATTGCGATTCGTGCTTTGAACACGCTTTATTTTATTTCTTATGTCGAAATGATATACGAAAATAACAGGCAATTAACATTTTAATTACTTTCGGTTTACGAACGGCCAGGTGTTCCGAAGAAGTTTTTCRTGTAAATTATAATTAGCTTTGGCAAGGTTCATATGTCTGTCATTGTGACCGTTACAGACGAAGTGACGTGCTCGTAACTACTCGCTTAACGGCGCTTGGGACGAAGCTTAGCCCCTCCAATAGAGTACAGTTGTCGAATATCTGCAGAAATATCCATAAGCGATAAGTCAATCTGAGAGCCTGAATATTTTCCAACATTTCTCGTCCTAATAATAGACAACTCAGCTTATTAWATAATATTTACGATGCTGCAGATAAAGAGCAGTGAGGTCTTTATATGAAAATAATTGCAAAAYTCCGTAATTTGCATAATTTCAGAGGCGGGGAGGCAGGAGAAGCATACTATTTGACTACGCATACTAATTGAAATTAACACAAAACTGTCAAACGGATATTTATTGGATTGCATTGGACTGAATTATTCGCAAATAGTTGAATTCATTGCTAGTCCARCTCATCTGTTGCAGCTCAAAGCTTWGGAACTAAAATGTTAACTCACAAATCCTAACATAGAGGCAGAAAAGCTGATAATATATATATAGTTAATACAGTGTGAACATTTTGATAAAATTATTTCGTATTTATTGGCAAATTCATGACCAGATAAATTATCTGCTTTCACGTGGGCATGTGTGCCTGTGTGCGTTGGGCTGTGCGTATCTCCTAACTGTAAAATCAAATTTATTTTAATCATCTGAAAACAAAACGGTAAAAATATCAAATACTCATTTGAAACTTGCTTGTGTTTACGACCACATCACTGCACATAAATTAAATGCTTAATTGCGTCGCCTGCAGTCATATTAGAARATAAGTACATAAATTTGGCTACTATTTAAATTATGTCTAATGCTAATGTAAATACACACTTTTTGAAAATAGGCAACAGCAAAGCTCTATAATGTTGAGAGACTAATTAAAGTCAGCAATTTGATATTAAAAATATGGCTTTAGTTGTGTCCATATATATTGTGAAATTAAAGCACGCGTAAGTTGCAAATAAATTCCCGGGGTAAATTATACTTCCAAAAAACATTTATTCTGCAAAGTTGGTAGGACTGTCCTTAATTACTATGCCAAATATGAGCGCAATTTGTYAASCAGTTTGCTTACAGCAGCTGCTTAAGTCAGTACACCTCAGCGCAGCSAAGTGATTTTTACATTCGTTAAAAATATCGAACAAAGAATTTGTGTAAAATCTTGTATTTCTAAACAAATTTCGTGTGCGGACTCGTTGTGAATATCGAAAAAAGCTTACGGTGATTCAGTTTTATTAAAAACACAAGACTACGAGTAAAAAAGACGGGCGAGAGGTTGTAGAGGACATGCCTCGTTCTGGATGACCTACAACATCTTCAACTGATGAAAATATAAAAAAAATGAAGGATATGGTATTTGAAAACCATCAGAAAAGTGTTAGAGAGAGGGCAAGAGAGCTCGAAATCTTTCTCGAGTCCGTTCGCATGATTTTGAAGGGTGTTTTAKGTGTGAAACGCGTTCTTGCTCTACACATCCCGATAAAGTTGAATTTTTTCAAAAAGAATACCGTAAGCAGGTCTCTTTCGACATGCTTGATAGTAAAAATTCCGATCCGACATTCATGGAGAGCATTAYAACTGCCGAGATATGGGTATATGAGTTTGACATGTAAGCAAATCAACAATCAACGAAATGGAGGGAAAAACGAGCCGAAACCAAGAAAAAAAAAACACGTCAAAGCCCCACAAAGAAATCCAAGCTCATTGTGGTTTTTAGAAATTCTTGGCTTGGTGCATCAAGAATTTGTTCCGGAAAGACATACAAGAAGATACATCAACGTTGGCTGCACCGATGCTATAATGCCCAATGAATTTTATGGTCCGATCTAGACATTATTTTGGAAGATTGTAGCAATTGAATGTCGTGAAGAGACCTTGTCAAATTAGCAAGTTTTCCGTAATAAGACTTGAGTTTGACCAAACAGTTTCTATGGCATCTGAAGAATTTCTTCGGAAGTGAAAGCAATGCCTTAGGTTATATTCTATGCTTAATTTCGTGAAGATGATTGTGTTGTTGCCAATTAAAAAGGTTTTCCACRCTAGAACCTAATTCCGATCATTCGGTTTGTAGAGCGGCTATTTGATAAAGTGGTCCGATATCGGCGGTTCAAACAAATAAACAGCTTCTTGGTGAGAGCAGGACGTGTGCGAAATTTCGACAACTGAAGCACTAGTTCGGGCAC
>NW_017537243.1:0-23382 GCF_001853355.1 Bactrocera latifrons | reverse complement strand
CCGGCCCCTACCAAATTTTTTGTACATATCTCGAAAACTACTATAGCTATGTCAACCGAACTGTATAGAGTCGTTTCTTTTAGGCATTTCCATATGCAGTTCAAAAATGGAAGAAGTCGAACAATAACCACGCCCCCCTCCCATACAAAGGTTATGTTGAAAATCACTAAAAGTGCGTTAACCGACCGAAGGAAGCTGCATCCAGGTTTTTTTTTTAAATTGAAAATGGGCGTGGCGTCGCCCACTTATGGACCAAAAACCATATCTCATGAAGTACTCAAACGATTTCAATGAAATGCGGTATGTAATATTTTCTTAACACCCTGATACTCCATGTACCAAATATGGGTGAAATCGGTTCACAACGACGCCTGAAATCTCGATTATCACTTTATCATGCGAGAGTATAAAATGTTCGGTGACACCCGAACTTAGCCCTTCCTTACTTGTTTGAAGTGCTATTATGTCTGGAAAATTCGTTGGTATAAGTGGGAGGGTATTACTTTGAAGGAGATGAAATGGTCAAGATTCACCTTTCAACTCGATCACAGCAGTACTTTGTGAGGTCCCCGACGTTTACTTTTGAGTCTTACCCACATACTTACAAACTTAATATACCCTGTTCGGGGTATAAGAATAGCGTAGATATTCTGTCGTGTATAGCCGATAAATATAAAGAAAAATGGTCCCTATTTAATATGTACAATCACATGGAGTTATGATATGTTTGTATATATAAAACATTAAAATACCTTGGGAAGTTACACGGAAAGCTGCCTTCTTGTTTTTTTTTTTAATTTTTTTTTTATTTTTTTTTGCCTATTCCTCTTTTTGCCGCCTATTGTGTTAAATATGATTTATGTTATATTTCACACAAAAAACCAAAACACACACGGAAATAATGAAAATTCAAACAAAGGCCTCGGCAAAGCTACGCTGAAAGCGGCTGAATGTCCTAAGCTTKTTTCTTTCATTCGTGTTCATTTCTTTCAATTTAGCTTCCATGGCACTCCTTGGCGGCTGTCTTGCTGCCACGCACTTCGCACATGAGTCAGCACTGCGTCGTCATGTGGCAGCCGCTCGATCCACTGTGATTTGTGTAACAACATGCCATAATGTAATTTTCGCTCGCGAATTACTGTCAGCAATGAAATTGCGAAATCAACACATATTGGATGGRGAAATCCTCTTCGCTGCAAACTTACATTTATATGCAAATATGTTGCGAGTTGCGAGCAAAGACACATGAAAATAAATTTTTCTTGSTTTTTGAAGTGTTCGAAATACGAARTCATCAGTCCWCCAACATACGTATATGCTCTCTAGCGCTCACCAATTTTCATAGACACTCCTTCTCCACTCATCAGCATAGTCTTGCAAGCTATCGTATAATCAGTCTATCGAAATCTCGTTAACCCATTGTTTGGAATACATTATGACCTCATAAAMCGCGCTTCGCCGAATGGTCTAGCCGAAGGGCAGTCATAAAATAATATTAATGAAGGCAATTCACTACTTCGTTTAAGTCACGCAACAGTGGAATAACGAAAGGTCAATATTTTGAAGAAAGTAAGTGTTGTCATCATGAGGGTGTACGCGAGTATTACTTTCCGAAATTGAAAAACAATTATTTATTTATTAAAATACTCGCCTCATTTCAAAAATGAACGTGGTCAATGTGCGTTTTTATGAAAAGCTCTTCGGTCTTCAATAAAGTCTAATAGAATAAATGAACTAAGACTTGAGTAAACTTCATTCCAATCCATGTATGGTATGTAAATGGCGGTGTGCGTCAGGAAAGTTCGAATATCATAAATAAATCTTAAAACACCTCTAGTTATCCAAAATAGAAAACCATTTAATTACATAGGCACACACACCATACACACTCATTTGTCAAGCGAACGCAGCCGAAGCCTTAAGTGGGACAAATCCGCAGTGCTCGAATTCACTCGACTTGAGTGTGTGTGTGCTTTAATCGTATTTGACTTTTTGATTGTCAGGTAAGTCGTTACAACAACCTTGACTAAACAAACAAACAATCAAATCAACTTTAATCACTGGGGTTCGGTGGGCAGTGCCAATAGCGCACCCCCATTTACCAATACAAACACACCCTCGGCGGCGCCTACCGAAACAAAGTTTCCCTTAAGAACACCCGTCTTCTATTGTGTGGTAAGTACGCAAAGAATAAAAGTTACACAATTTCGGTTGACATTTGGCGAGACGATTTACGCTTGACAACTATGTTAATTGCTTTGCGCTGTCTGTCACCGGGCTCACGTTAATTGGAGCTGGAGCTGAGTTAGGTGGGTGTGCGTTTATTTGACGTTGACACGAATTGAACGCGGCGTGTTGGGATTAGTTCGGTTTGATCATGTCATGCTTGTGAGTACTTAAGGAAGTGCTGTTGGAACACACTTCTCTCGGTTCATTTTTGTAGTACTGTATAAAATCTTAAGACTTTGTGCGCTCAATACTATAAAGAATAATTAACAGGAAATGTTTACCCGCAACGTCCACATTAAAACCGAGAATTAATTATTAAATTATCTTATCTTATTATTATAAATACTGCAGGGCAACTACGTGATAAAGAAGGGTCCGAGTTCTTCCGTTTCTAGTGTTAAATTCGATTTTCTCGATTTTTAATTAATAATGGCAAATATATTATTAATCGAGAGAAAAACTACACTAATCTGAGGATGATGGAAGTCACAAGATTTTCCTTAAACTCTCCCATTTCTTTGCTTATGTAAAAAATCATACATTGTAAAAAGCTTTTTTTTAACCATTCCGAAATAAATTTTGTAAATAATTGAAATAATTGAATAGACTTGGGCAATTTATTAGTTTGTTACACCTACAATAAACAAAAAATAACAATTTCTCCCAGAATCCAAGTGAAGAGAAAAGTCTTTCAGAAAAATCTTTTTCCCTTTACCTCATATGTATTTATTTATGAATACTCAGAGATTCCCGAATATTGATTCCGCGCTTATCGCACGMACAAAATGCCAACGCGCACACCAGCGACCAGGAAAAACCGCACGCCTACCGGAGCGGTTGCGGCAACAGGCTGCAACACAAGGCGCACTCGCTGCTATTACCAAGGAAATGTTTAAGTTTTTGCACGGCAAGTGAAACAAAATGAGGTTACAAATAAGGTAAACACAAAGAGCAAATTTCGTTACGGAAACGTGTCAAGTGTCGCTGATTTGACTGACAGAAATTTGCGTTTCCTAATATTTTTTGTTAGGATTTTTCAACAACTTTCTGACGTTTATAAGCTCGTAGCGAAAATGTGTTTATGAGCATTCATTTGTTRTTGCTTTTGCATATGTATGTATGTGTCAAGTCGCATTTCTCACTTGTCACCTGCGAATGCCAGGTCAAAGGAGAACAGCAAGTGCCAACGCGCAATTTGATTTTGCTGTTTGCATAGAATATTCGAAATGAAATGGTGAAAGGCGAAGGCTGCGATAGGAATCAGCGCGCCGGCTGATCTAGAAACGAAAGCAAACACTGAAAAAACTCTGTCTCGTCACTCCGCTTACTTAAATCGGGATAGAGCGTTCGGAATGAGGTTACAAATGCCTTTTGTGCACGAAGACTCACACTCACACACCCTCCGAAWATTATTATGCCGTTGCATACGAATAACGTATGAATATGCATGTTAATGGGCACGTTTCTACATTTATTTGCCTGTGGCTCTGTGATCTGAATTTCTCGCATTTACTCCAAAAACAACAACAACATCTACGCAAGCGCTGGAAACGTCTTTTCCTTTTTTCAATTCTTAAASTTTTCCTATGCACAAAAATCTTTTAATCTGGCTTTTTGAAATTTCTCTTGAATTTTGTAGTTAGAAGAGTTAGAAGATTAATCTAGACGAAGTGKGAATCTGAAGAAATAAGAGTAAAATAAGGAAAGTTTCGAAAAATTCTCTATATTAAATGTTTGAGAAACCTTTGAACTACTCTAATGACATTGACTAATCCGGCAGGTGTTCTATTCCAGGATTTTTGTTCATTTTTAAAGTCTCTCAACCGCAGAATAGAGCTTCAAATACTACGGAATTAAAAGTTAGACGTATCTAAGTCCCATAAAAAGAATTTTCMTCCTTGGTGTAATTACTGCCTTCATATTGTCAACTTATGCAAACACTTAAACAAGTTTCACAATTTCCAAAATTGCCACAACTGACCTGTCAAACAAGCGAACAAAATACGTACATAAAACACAGTTTTTAATTGCATGCCAACAGACGAGAATGCCAAAAAAGGGAACCGTAAGGGTTTTGATACCAAAACGAAATGAAAACAAAGCATTGTTGTGAATTATGAGTACACCTTCAGCTAAACAACTCACGCATGCACTTACTGCAGCAGCAAAAAGCAGACACAGAGACTGCCAAAATTGTACTCTTAAATTTTAGAAATCGTACTGTTAGGGTATTAGTACTAGTGACTAGTTTGAAGGCAATTCATACGTTGAAATTTATAGGAAGAAGAAACTGAAGTRTGGCGAAACTCTAAGGTATTGGAGTCTCTAATTTTATATTTGCCAAGRATTTAAAATTTCATTCATTGCTAATTTGTCGTCCATCGTCCCTTCCACCTTTTCACATTTAAACGCGTGCTAATGCTTGAAGGCAAGAGATTAGAGTCGTCGTCGGCCAATGCTACTCTGATACATATTGTCCTCATTACGGTGCTAACAAATTCTCAAATTTATCAGCTAGTCCAATAGGAATTCGTATTCAAACCGCGCCATAGTGCTACTTTCACCAAACTGTATAAGGAAGAAAAGCAGTTGGATGGAAATATCCTGTCACTCGCGACTTGGCTCCCACGTCACTGTTGATAGTCATAACTTGGAATTCGTAGATAATTTCGTCTATCTTGGAACTAATATCAACACCAGCAACAATGTCAGCTGCAGAATAACTCTTGCCTACGGGTGCTACGGACTGAGTGGGCAATTGGCAAGTAATGTTCTCTCTCAACGAACAAAGACGAAACTCTACAAGTCACTCATCATCCTCGGCCTGCTATATGGTGCAGAGGCAGTAGACGCCCACTCCGGTGGAAAGAAGTGGAGAAGGACCTGGTTTCGCTGGGAATCTCCAGCTATAACAGCCAATAAAAAAGAAGAAGAAGAAGAAGAAAAATTCAGATCGTTTAATTAGATTATGACCACATGACTCGAAAAATTAAAACATTGATCCCACATAATTATAAAAGCATTGAAAGCAGGATCGRCGAGCAAATCGGCGAGTGAGTGTAACCTCAAATTTGTGAGCACTCTCCCTTCTACATACCAATGCACATACACAATGCAAAGCCAGCCCACTTTGAAAGTTGCGCAATAAAAGTTTTAATTTATGCGACACTCTCGTCCACTCGACACAGTAGCTGCTTTGCTTTCAAACTGTCCAAAAACAATGCTCCAGCAACGATATTGCCATTGTTGAAGCTATTGTATTGCGGGCCATGATGCTGCTCGTGTGGCAAGCCTTTGGCTGATGTTGCTGACAAAGTTTCATTTGTTTTAACTTATACCGTTATAATGCGTCGCTCCTTTGTTGTTTGACTTCTGCACAAATTATTTGTTTATTTTCCTTTTGTGGCTTGGCTTGGCCTGACTCTCGCAAGAACCGGCGCCATTACTTCACTGCACAGATTTTTTAAAGCAATCGCACCGCAAGCAGAGTTGCATTTCGCAAAGTCGGTGCTCCTCGCAGTGGTCGGCGGCAGCGATGTGGATTGTGGCTGCTACAGGCCGTTAATGTTGTTGTTGTAATTGTATGGTGAGCGCAGCCAAAGCAGAGCTTTGCCAATTCTACATGCACACATACGTACAAATCAGCTCGTTCTGTGCCCATCACACACACGCATGTGGTTGCCAGTGTTTGTGTGTGTGGATGGCGAATATGCGCACACGCACACATTGTCAATGAAGGCTTGCCGCATACCACTTGTAGTGTGCAACCTGAGGCGACATTTAAATTCGTTGCAKGCTCATGTGGTTATTGCTTTTGTTGTTGACTATATATTGCCATTGTCGCTTTCACTTGCAACACATACAAACTTGCTGTGGCAGCGCAGATACTCTACAATACACCTGAGTATATGCGGAATGCAGAAAGGGAACTGGCGTTGTTGTTGCACTAACCTAGTAGTGTGTGGCGTGCCACATGCTGCAAAGCAGATTTATGTGTCGACGCAGAAGCTGTGCAACAATGCCAAACACCAAATCGACGGAGAAGAACAAATTTGGCTGAGGTAAAATTTAGGTGATTGCCGAATGTTTGTACGTGTGTTTGTGTGTGTGTGTGTGTGTGTCTAAATTATTGAAGTGGTTAACGGAGATGTCTGTGCGCTTGAATTAGTTCACACAACTGCGTGTGACCAAGCAGCCGAGCGGAGCCGCTCGAACGTGCCACTGATTTGACCGCAATACATTACAAGTACATAGTGTATACTTATCTATGTATGCATGTGTGTGTGTGTATTTCTACGCATGAATATGTAGGCCAGCCCTTGCCACCCAAATGCCACTTGCCACTGCTGTACAATTTGTATTGTGTGGCAGCGGCCGGGTAATGCGTAGCGACGCAAGATTGTGACTCTCGCATATGTGTGTGTGTGTAAATAACGATCTGTTGTCGCTGAAAATCCGGATAAATTATAATACTATGACCGCGCGATAAAGTGGCATTGTAATACAGAAACGGCGACGGCAAAAATGATGGCATTTCAACAACCGCCAAGCCAATAACTTCGGTAATGGTTGCGCCCATTGTGCCCCAGTTAGACCGCAATGACCCATCAGCCTGACCGCCAACCCATTAACGCYAAGTTTGCTACACCTATGGCCACAAGCAACGCCTCTCGAGTGCGTGATGGTGATAAATCGGCRGTCGGATGTTCCGATTATTGGTGGTGGTGCCGACTTGCCCTTCAACACCCTCCGGTTGTGCTTCTGATTCCATGGCCTCAGTGAGTTTGGTTTCCTTAGAATTTGCTTAAAAGTTATGTATCGCGCAATAATTCAGCGAGTGTGAGGTTATTTCAAGGTTRCCGTAAAAATTAACAAATTTCAACCAACAACGAACAAATTACTCGTTTGATATGTTTTTTGCATTATCTTTCTTATAACTGACTTGTAAAAATTAATACACATGATTTTTTCTATTTAAACTCATAATTGTGCTGTTGTCATAGTAGTGAGCCCGCTTTTGGACATTTGCTCTATTCCTCAACATTCAAATTGCTCATAGTTTGCTCTATATGGGATCTCGTAATACCAGAAGTCCTCAGCGTAAACAGAGCGACTTATTTCTATATAAAAGTAAAACTGTATTTAGGATACTGAGTGATTGAGTTATTGGATTATGGGACTGGGATGTATAGCATAAGTTCGAGTTTTCATGCCGCAACGTTTGTATTTTGTGGTAGACAGCAGTAAGACGCATTTATTGCTTAGTCATAGCATAATTACGCAAACTCTTCATTTATATATGTGACTTCCCTGCAGCTTAATGGAGATGTTATGAATACTTGACAACCAGATAGAACAAGACAAAGGCCTGACTAGCCAGCCGACTCATTTTCATACAGGGTGCGCTCCACTAGAGCAATCTAACCGAAAAGTTTCAGGATAGAAAAAGAAGTAAGGAATATCAAATAATAATCAGTACTCGGCGATAAGTTACTAAATATGWTYTAAAATATTGAAATTTCAGATTTTGAAATAATTATCGCGATTTAGAAACTGATACTAATAAAACAAAATGGAATCCGAGACGAGGTACTYTTTTCAATAGCCCTTTTTCGACAAATGTAATGTTATGTTATTTTTGTTCAGTATTTTATTCCCAAGAGAYATCGCTTAACTCCAAATTTCCAAAAAGGTCCCATATTTTTGAGCTACATTTTTTTTCAGCAATGAGATCCGTTTGAGACTCAATGGGCATGTAAACAAGTAACCTGAATAAACTCAAAAGCTGTCATTACGTCTAGAAGAACCAGCAGTTTGGCGTGATTTGTGGGCCCGTGGGTAACCGTYARCCGACAMTTTGATTYCTGAAATTGMAGCTCTTGACYTTAGTGAAATGTGGTTTCAACAAAACTTCGCCACTTCCCAAAAATCGCATAAAATCAACGGATTTATTGAGAGAACACTTCGGTGAGCAAATAATTTCAAGTTGGGGTCCGGTCGATTGGCCACCAAGATCGTGTTATATTACACCGTTGAACTTTTTCAGTGGAGATATTTAAAGTCTAAAGTATGTGCGGACGATCCCCTTTCCAYTCAGGCCTTGAATCGACACATCACRAGTGTCATTCGCCAGTTACCAGTGGARATGCTCGAACGAGTCATTGAAAATTAGACTCGAGGGATGGATCATTTGATACGTAGCCACGGGCAACATTTGAAAGAGATCATCCTCAAATAATGAATGCCAAAGAATGTTCTTTTGAATGATAACAGACATTTCCTGTTAAATGTGAAATTTCTGTATGTTTTCTTTAAAAAAAAGTAAGGAACGTCAAAATGGATCAACCTTTAGCGACCGTCACTACTAAATTGCCGTGTATCGACATAAATCGGATGTTCTTCTGACTAGTTCGGTGTCAGCTCGATATTTCTTGCTTGGTTTGCAGAGTTAAATGCAAATCACCGCAGTAATGTGTGCACAGTGCAATGTGTGTAGGTGGTCGGAATTTTGTCATATCATCAGTTTCGCATCAGGAGCATTAGCAAACGGTATGCATTATAAATTGCAACCAACACATTTGCGCATATCCTTTYTTTAGACATTCATTATATTGCTTTGTTTCTTCTTGTTCTTGCTGTTGTTTCTGTTGTTGCTGCTGCCTTTCTGTCATTGCCTTGTCTCTGATGTTGTATTATATCGTCGGATGATGCTTTGAAATGTTCCATAATTTCAATAGACGCACCTGCTAGCACTGCTCTTCACTTCTTTCCTTCGCTCCTTCACTGGCACACAACTAACTAAGTGACTCGGCTATTGTTCGAGTTCCAGCTGCTCGCTTCTGTCTTTGCCATTCTGTTTGTCTATTGTGAGCATAATTTCCACATTTACCTGTTACTGCCGTGTGTCGCCAGTTATGCCTAAATATTGGAGCGCTGCACATTCTGGTGTGTGTTATTGGATCACATATTCAGGCACTCATAATTACATACACATTCCGTCTTTACTTCTTTCGGCATTGCAGTGTGGAGCAGCAGAAACTTCCTCATTTAATTTGCTTTGTGCTCGTCGATGCATTGCCTTCGCCTTCCGTCCCTTTGTGCTGAGATAGTACTAATAAGTATACTCGCACAGAGCACACACATGCAATGACAGCCTTGAACAATACATATATGTTAGTTTATGCAGAAATGACTTTATAATACAACATTTCCTTTGAAAATGTCTTTTCGCTGCCTTCTAAATGTCGCCGTGTCTTTGTTGGTCGTCGGTTTATTAGGTGCCTATAAACTATGTAGGTGTAATGATAACCATGGATGTAAAGCTTATACCCTGTGACTTTAGTCGGGTCTATTAGAAATTATATTCACAAAAAAGTGTCGAGGACTTCGCAACGATAACGCGATGAGAACTAAGAAAACACATGTGAGATATGAAGTTTTATTTAAAAGCTGGCGAGTCTTCACAGATAACCTATCTTTTTATTGTTGGCAAGCATACCAACTTTACCAGCTAAACATTAGAAGCTCAGAATATGATCGCTATATAGCTG
Organism: Bactrocera latifrons; assembly: GCF_001853355.1. Classification (NCBI taxonomy): domain Eukaryota; kingdom Metazoa; phylum Arthropoda; class Insecta; order Diptera; family Tephritidae; genus Bactrocera; species Bactrocera latifrons. The sequence goes on along the minus strand of NW_017537243.1, from coordinate 13,603 downwards.
GTCCTCGTGATTTTTAGCTGTCATCTCCTATTTTAATGTCATAACATTTAAAAAATACCTAAAATGGAAGTTTTTAAATATTTTTCCAGTAAACTTTAATATTTATTATATATAAAGGATAAATCTTTTTTATTTATCTCCGCTCTAAACAGAAAGCATATTTGTGCTATTGATAGMTACAACAGAGTAGCTCTGCGTTTCACTTGTTGAATGTTTCCAAATTCATATCAAAACTCATCGTAAGGATCTACTTACTTGTCATGTAGAAGAACAGCGTCAGGAAGGCGATCATTTTGATGGGCAGCCTGTGAGCTAAAAGCTCAGCTCGCAGTAGCAACGAAACAGCCSTTATCCGTTATCGTTAGTTGAGGCAACCGAGCTAGCGCCTAGCTTCCACGAACCACTTCTATTCGTAAAAATAATTTTTCACTGATGTTAAATATTCTATGCGTTCAGAAGTATAAAAACACTTCACTCAAAAACTGCAAAAAATTTCCAAATAAAATGCACTCACACACGTTTACACGTTTATGGAAGCGGCTCTCTGGCCACAAGCGCCTAAATGCATAATCTCATTCACGCGTCAAAATTTGAGTGCGCCAAGTGCCACTCTCCGTGAGCGAATAAAAAAAAGASGACCCGAACAATGACGAGAATCGCGCTAAGTGCCCAAATTTATGTTTTTTAACCCGTTTTTTAGGCGTTCGTTTGGTTTTTCTGTTGGCGGTTGCACAATTTCGCGATTTCCGCTCGGCCAACGAGCCTTTTCGTCGTAAATTACCGTTGTCTGCACTTCACTTTTACTGCTTTCATTGGACCGTTATATTTCACTTATTTACGATTTTTCACACTTTTTGTGCATTTCTGTTATTTCCACATTTACCAGCTTTATTTAGTTACCGCCACTCAGCTTCCGGTATCCGGCTTCGKATTCCACTGGCGCTCTGACGTAGACGTATTTGCATGCGTTCGCAGCCCGGTACTGTGTGTGGATTTATTTTTACACTAGCCGACTCGCGTAGAGCTCGGTGGGATGGTAGCGAGTTTCTAAAGCTCAATATGTGTAACGCGCCGCAATTCACTGCCAATTTTCACGCGCGACTCCGGAAACGCTCGCTAATTCAACGCATCGCCGAAAGTGTGCTCGCCTACAACAGAAAACAACAACACACGTTTTTATTTCTAACCTGCGCTTTCCTTTGTTTGCGTCTACCCTTTGTTTGCAAAATATGGCCGCGTTTAAGCGAGGCAGACACAGCTTTTTATWTCCGGCCACTTAAACGGGCAGCGAACTCTGGGAACCGCTGTTTTCGTCWAAAATTGATGTTATTTCCACTTTTGTGACTTTAATTTGCGCAATAGTCTTATTTTTTTTTCAAATATTGATTAATGCAACAATTGCAAATTGCTGAGCTCAATTTACAAATTTTCTGTTTGCGATATTGTAAGGAACCTCAAAATTTTTGAAAAAACTCCGTTTTAATTTAGAATTTTATTATTCGAATTTCTGAACCGCTTCGCTTACTTCAAAACCCGTTAAACTTATCTTTGTTATTTCTATTTCTTCAGTTAAAAATTAYGAATTTTGCGATTTTTGTTTATTTATATTTAATCAATTTGATTTTTGGCTTTCGTGTTTTGTTTTTAGAGCCTCATACTCTCCGCCGTCGATACACTTTTAAGTAGACTTCCGCTACGGTTTCGGTTTCGGCGCCGATTGCTTGCAATGTGCCACGTCAATCATGCAGATTTTGCATATCTCCGCTTGCTGTATATCTGTGTGGTCTATTTTTACTTCACTCATTCAAATATGCACAGAGCAGCTCCACGGTTTCTAGCACAATCGAGCAATTTTTCTATCGCCGCGGTTATTGATCATAGTTGCCCAATTTGTTGCACACTCGGCGCTTTCCTGTTACAACGTCGCGGCTTTTCGCCTTTTTCCCACTTTTCCCCTTTTTCTCGTTTTTGCTTTTGAATCGTGTTCGTACTTGTTTGTTTTGCTCCAGTTTCCGCGCTGTTGCAGAATTTTAATTAAGAGCTTGTGTTAAAAATGACGCTTTATTATTTTGGTGTATTATGCGATTTTTGTATGTGTGGGTGTRCACAGACACACTCTCATACATGCAAATAAAAGACTAACCGTTTTTTACGGTACTTCGTGGAAAATTCTATTTTTTACTATAGCGCCGCGGTGAATGCGGAATGCGGCGCGATTTGCAAGCGTTTTTGCTGTCGCAAATATTTGCGATATTTGTTTGAAATTTAATTTTTTAATATTTGCTCGTGCAAACAATTTCGCGTTGTTGCCACATGACGTGCGCGTTGGCAATTCACAACGAGGGAATTACGGTGCTTAATTACTTAACACCGAAGCGTTGATAGCCTTTTATTTCAGTAATAATGGGCGCTAATGCCGCGCGGCAGCGCTGTGCACTCGACCACATAAATGCCTGCCGGCTGCTCCGCTTTCRCTCGAACTCGTTGGGTCGTGCGTATGCGGAAAAGTTCGACTGTTTGGCAGCACTCAGCGGCACATCGTTGCTGGTGGGTGCTTTGTGGCGCCACAAGCGCACAAATATGCGCAGTTCTCACGGCAGATTTCACAGTTGGCGCGCCCACAAATTGCTGTTGTACTTTCGTTTGTTGCCCTTGTTTTGCTCTGCTTCAGTTGGACTTTTTTGCAGGCACTGTGCTCGGTCGGTCGCGTCAGAACTGCGTAAATTAACTGCCAGCAATGCGCTGCCACACCGCTGATTAACCGTTGTTGCGTGGCAATTTTAGTTATTGCAGTTATTGTTGATGTTGCCAAAGCCTTTAAGCCGCAACAATTTTCGAATCGAATGTGGAAATTGAATTTAATAAAAGCGCATTTGCATTATTTGGTAACTGTAAGCTGCGGCTTTGTTTTGTAAGCACCCGAGTCGAACACAAATAGACTAAATCACTCATACGCCGTGTCGGGCCCTATGGACTATACTTATGGCTGTATGTTTGTCGGCTCAAAAGCACGTTTCTAACAAATGGCTTTGACTCTTTCTTATGCTCGCACTAGAAATGTCAAATTTCAATTAAATCATTACCTCTATGGTTTCACTTTCGGTTTTATTCAATTACCGCYTAATATCGCTTCGTTGGGTATTTGTGTAATAGTGTTTATTTTTCTGTTGGCTGCCCAGCACCAGCTGCCCGCATAGCTGTCACAGCACAATAAATCTAAAAATGACTGGCCATTTATAAACTTACAGCCATTTGTGTAACCGATTTTCATCCCCTCATCCCCTCACCCACTTAGCCACTTATCATTTTTCACATTTTTCTTTATTGCTGCCTTTGCACTATTTCGTTTCTCCGCACTTATTTGATTGAATTGTCGCTTTATGGCTTCTGTAGTTTTGCTTTGCGTTGTTACTTCAATGGCCTTTGCGGTTAATATTATTGCTTACTCACTTCCCTTCCWTGGAAAGGTCAACAATATATTTGTATGCGGCGTCGGTTCTTGAGAATTCGTTCGAATGGCAGACCACAAAACACTGCAATTAAACAAAAACATAAGGAAGTTAATAGAGCAAAGAAAACGTGATACTCTGGTATAGTACTAACGCCTAGAACTACTCAGTATCTTCAAACAAAAAAAAAAAAAATGAATATAAAGGGCTTGGAGACCACTTATATACACTTAATCGAATTCCAAATAATCCTCGCTCTGACCGATCAATCGTTGAAAAAGTCGATGAAATTATGGAAAAGAGTGACCAGGAAAACATCAGTAAGGATTTTAACATTCATCACTAAATGATTTTGAACCATTTAAAAAAGGGTGGCTACAAAAAGAAACTCGATGTATGGGTACCACATGAATTGTTTTTGAAAAATTTATTGGATCGATYTAACATCTGCGATTYTTTACTAAAAAGAAATGCAATCGRATCATTTCTGAAGCGGATGGTTACAGAAGACGAAARGTGGATCAAATACGATAAYAATAAGGATTTTGGTGCAAGCATGGTAAAGCTCAACGAACGGACAGCAAGCCAGGATTGACGCCTCGAAAWGTTATACTGTGTGTTTGATGGGATTGGAAAGGAATCATCCACTAAGAGTTGCTCCAGCCTGGTGGAACGATTGYTTCTAYATTTTACTGTCAACAACTGATGAGATTGAAGTAAGCAATCGAAAAAAATGGCCRSAACTGATYAACMGAAAKGGYTTCGTYTTCCATCAGGACAACGCTAGACCACACACATGTTTGATGACTCGACAAAAACTGGGAGAGCTTGGCTGGGAAGTTTTGATGCATCCACCATATAACCCTGCCCTGTCACCATCGTACTACCATTTGTTGGCATCAAGAGAAGCCTGTGCAAATAAATTGTTGCAGAGAAGTGTTACACTGATGGAATAATGTCTGTAACGGAAAAATTGCCAAAAGTGTTCGGCGAAAATGGTACATAAATATTTATTTCAATAAAGCTCATTATAAATATGAAAAATTATCTTGCAGTTTGATTAGAAATACGAAACGACCTTTTCGACTAGCAAATATTTGACTTGCTTATTATTCATGGATGTCCAGTATTTTTTTTTCGTTAACTTCAATGATTGTTGATAATTTAAAGATTGTCTTTTTACACAATTATGTAAACATCTATACAGTGGGGAAAAATAAGTTATTTAATGAAATAAATATGAAATGCAATAATTTTTCATTTGCTCACTCATTTCGTTTGTTCATTGTAAAAGAAAAGCTTTAGTTAAAGGCTACTAGCCTYGTCGTATGTCTTTATATTGAGAAGATCGTCAACTCGCACAATTACCTTAAAAATTTAGCCTATCGGCATTTTAGTCAATTCTCTTAACACTTTAATATCTTTAATGCGTCTAGTTTCTGCTCCATTGAGTTGCTTGCATTTCAGGAGTACCGGAAATATCGCTTTCGGACGCTAGGGGCTTGCCTTGGCGCCTGTCAAACTTCATAGCAAAAAACAAAAGAACATGTAGCCCTGCTTGTGTGTTAGTTTGTTTGAACTTCTGTTTTGAAATATACTCTGCAGCATCGACCACTTGAGTGGTCCATTGAATTTACGCTTTACATTTTCAATTTTCTACGCTCCATCACTTTCCGTCGTCATACCTTCCCTTCAACGTCCTGCCATATTACACTCACTYAGATATTTCTATGCCCAATATTATGCACAGTTAGCTCTTGATGGCTGAAGACTGAGGGCTGTACCCTTACCAGAGATGAAACTTCCTGCTTCTTTGCTGGTGTTCGCGTGTACAACAAATGGTCAGAAATCTTTCAGCAGCTCATTACTTGAGGAAATATATACACACGCATTTACATTTGGCTTAATATATTCGCTCGCTGATGGCAATGCTCGTTAAAAAGCTGTCAATCAATTATATTTTGCTTTAATTAAGCCGAGCTGGTTAAAATAGAAATATTGTTGCTTTAAGCATTCTATTCCTTTCAATTCTAATTTAAAATTAAACCGTTAGGCCTGCAGCTAACTCTTCGTTATTATGCATAGACATATATCGTCTCCTAAAATGCAAAATAACGCAACACCACTTTTCATATGCTTACAGGCGAAGGAATAGCGAAATTATGGAAACCAATCACATTGAAACAAAATTTGAGTTTTGGTTGTACATCGGTTATATTTTGTTTATATGCTGATTATATATTATATATTGGTTATATGTTGGTTATATATTGGTATATCTAACAGTAGAAGTGGAAATTTTGAGTTCCATATTGTAATTCGATGTAGTGAATGGTAAGCAATAAAAACCATATTTTCGATTTGTTTGATGACGTTTTTTGAATTTTGGGTCACGATATGTAACTCTATGCCTATCAGGTTAGTTTTGACTGTAACAAGTGACGGTTATGTGGCTAAAGCATTATTCGATTGTTTGTTCTATAGATATTTCTTCGAATTTAAGATTTCTATCAGAGTTAAGTATTCGTTCAAACGCTGCCAATTACTATAAGCTTCGTGCCTGTCTAAAGTCTCTAAGGGTATTCACAGTCGGCCATCACATTTCTCGCAGTGCATTTGCAAGTGTCTGTCAGTCAATTGCTGAAGAACATTCACTTTGAGCTATCATAGCCAGGCTTGCCACTTGAAAGTGCATTGCCGCTGAATTTACAAAAGCAGATGCGATGTTGCAAGGTTAATACTAACATTATTGCAGCCAATATAACCAATTTATGCATATGGGCACATGTCAAGCTGTATGTCTGTGCAATTGTTGCTTTCATTTGCATACTCGGCCGTTTTTCTCGATACTTGTTTTATCTCTCAGCTCGGCTCAATGAATTCGAAATGTCAATGATGAACTTTTCATTGACAGCGTCAAGCAGAGACGTCGAGGMCGGTTCAATAAGCAGCGTTGAGTTTTTCTATTTCTGATCCTTCCAATTGACATATAATGGCGCGATTYATTTCCACTCATGTGTATGCGTTGGCACTTGCTTTGAATAGATTGGAGTGAAAGTATGTTTACTTAAACAAGTGTGGGCGTAGAGCTAAGTGGTTCAAGTCCRCGGACGAATGATCCACGAGTTCAATTAAATTTAAGGTACAGTTTTACTGATGAACGTTGTACTAATTACGAGCATATTCGAGAAAAACGGATATGAGATGACAGCGTCGTTCAAARGTTGGCTTAAGTAGTTCTTAATGACAGCAAATAAGACTGAGAYTTCTTATTCGGAAAGGACTTTCAAAACTTCAAAAAAAAATAATTATAAGTACATAAAGAAGTAAGAACTTGGTATAGTGAAAATCWAGATACAGTAAAGTTATCCATCGAGCCGTCTACAATTGTAGAGATCCGTGAAATCAGTGTAGAGCTTGTCTATCATTGCATGATATCATAAATTGCAGGAGCTCCCAATTTTATCGAGCTGAAAAAGCAGGTTTTTGTTAAAAACTGACAACAAATCGGCGATCTTGGCATATTTTATATAATTTTGAAATTTAAATTATGAAAAAAATTYCGAAAAAAATATTTTTCTTCTCACAAATTACGAATCTTTCGCTCTCTCTCACTAACTTTAAGAGCATTGCACTTTCCAAGCATGAGTTTTAGACTGCTATTCCAGAAATGTTGGCAAATATTCTTATCCGAGTGGTATATGTRCAGAACTCTTCACATTTTAATCGAAAAATAAACAAACTAAAGCACTTGAGAAATTTTTTTCATAGCCATGCAAAAAGCATCCAATTACAAAAGAATCTTTTAAAAGCATATCAACAAAGCACTGACAGCGTCGAACCAAGTGTGAAATGCTAGACGCCAATGCAGAACAGGCGAAATATAAATTGTTTGCGTTAACATTGATTTTCACGCTTGGAGAACACAGACACCAAGTGTATAGRCGGCAGGCCCTTGTTACGCCTGTCAGCGGTACTAGTATGTTTGGCGCAAAACAAAATGTAGAAACGAAAACGAACGTTCGTCCGCCCAAGTGCTATACTTGTCGCACCCACTCACTAAGTGTATTTAGATCAAAGTGATGCCAAAGCGTTATGAGCACACATTAAGCACATATTACAGCATTGTTGTTGCTGTTTTGGCGTATTATTTAAGCAGTATTTGAAGATAAATATTTATGTCAAAAAACTATTCTCAATTTGTGGCAATTTAAATGGATTCGTAAAATAAATGGAATTCCTCAATGCTTGGCGCGCTCGCCACAAAATATTCTTTAATTGATGAGAATATYTTTCACCCTTTGGATAGGTGGAGTCAGGCGTAAACAAACCGGGCTTAAAAATTAWGTCCAGWTTTACAGTTACTTTTGCGGAGATARCKCAAAGAGGTAATAAATGTGATACTCTTATCGCAGAAGTAATTAGTTATAAGGTTCAGCAAGGGATCGTTTRTTCTCAGTCGCCATCGAGGCTATGTTTCGAGCTATTTGGGGTAGATTTCGTTCGCAGAATTTTTCAGGGCACTTTAACAGCAATTCCWTACATTRCTATATAAACTAATATTTTATAAATTTCAATACATTCTCTTCMCTGATGATAATGATAATTCTATTAAGAGTATGTAGCTGTCAATTTCTGAGAAGATGCAACCTCCATCCAGGGCACCATTTATAAATATTCTCAATAATCTCAATAATCTTGAGTATTAATACAAATCAAGCGTCCATCCCACACAATTCTCTTAGCRCTAATACCTGATGTTATTTGGGTTTGAACTTTTTATGGGCTTTCTTATTAATATTTTACAACACTCATTGGCTGCTCAGGAAAAATCACCTTCACTTTTTACAGCATCTTCGATTATCTATGCCTGCGGATGTTCCTGATGTTATGATCACAGGCGGGGTTCACTGTGCAAATGCCAAACAAGTACCGTTCAAGGGAAGACACAGTGCACGCATTGTTGTTGGATTTGGTGGCGCCTCTATTGACAGCCAAAACAAAACACAAATTTTTTCACGCGCTCATTGAATTTCACGTATTTGCGTATTTAATGGCACTTTTCACTTTTTAAGCACTAGCCTATTCTTCAGATTCCTCTCCTTCTTTATTTTCGATTTTTTTAGTTTCGCTTATCACCTGCACAAGCTTTTATCCATCACCAACACTCGACCGCGAATATATTTACATAAGTATGTATTTACATGGGTTTCCATGCTTCGAACTCTGCTTTCGTCTAGTTATATTCGTTCTAGAGATTTTATCGTTTGGCTTGTACGTGCCTTGGTTAACAACAAATGCAAATTGGCGGTTGAGCGAAAAAAAGGGCAGGTAAGGAATTTGTGGCAATAGGAAGGTYCAATGAGCGCTTCTTCCTTCGAACCTATGCCACTTTGCACCACGCAGCCACGTTCAGCCACGTTCAGCCGCGCTGTCAGTCACACTGTCACTGCCTCTGCCTCTGTCACTATCACGTGCGCGACGGTCACTGCGCTGCCGCAATGCAATTGATGTTTGACACGCGGCCCGCGCTTCACAAGCATTYACTACTCACAACACTACTCTGGCGCCGTGTTTGAGGGCAACACACTCGTTAAATTTCGTACCAAACAGTTCGATTTCATTCAAATTAATACGATTCGCGCCTCAGACTGTGTGTCGCGCACATCAGGTGTAATGAACGGAGCGTTAGTCGTTTCACTTGCTTGCGTTCTCAGGCGCTGTTGCACTGATACTGATTGCGACGCGCTGTTTTTCCGATTCGCCACCAGCCTGTTGGTGTATGTGCGTCCGCCACTGTTGGCTGTGAGCCTTGTACTTGGCGCTTTGACATCCAGCAGCGGCAATTTTAGCGCTGAGCAGTGCGCCAGCAGGAAATTGGCGAAGAGACGGCACAATTCGCTTGCCGAGAGCGCAAAAATTGGTGCTGACTGAGTTTGTTGGGCATATACTTAGCATGTTCTCTGTGTTGACTTTTAGAGGCACACGACGGCAACCGACTCTCTGCGTCGCACATAGCCGAACAAAGATTGCGGCTGATGGAGCTGCGCTCACCTAGAGCTGTTGACGAAAGCATAAATCATCTCCTGTCAATAGCTATAAGTCTGGATTTATATTAGATGCCTAGATTGTTGGCACACTGAAGTAAAAAAGAAACTTCCAATTCTGTACTAACAAAATTAGATATTCACTAAAACTTAAATTTGAAATATTCTATATAGTTATACATCATCCAGTAAGTACTGCATAAGAAAGTAAAAAGTTTCCTGTGTGTTGGTAATTAATTCTGAATAAGAAGACATATGTTTTGAAAATTAAAAACAAAATATTTGAAAAATGTTGGTTTTGAAGCAGTCATTCAAGTTTTTCAGTTAATATACAAGATCTAAAAAGTAACTATTTTAAAGGCGTTATAAAACCCTGAAAAAGGTTAATTCATTAATAAATTTGACATRTAAAGTCACCTGAACTCATTTGTTTCGAAATATAATATCTCATTAGATCCATAGAGAGCAGATTTATAAATTAAAAAATATATATGTATATCTTCTGTAACGATAATAATAGAGAAGCATAATAAATTTCAAAAATTCAAAAATTGTTATTTGTTGTTATTGCACATATCGTTTCTRTATATACTAAGAGTATTAAGAGAGCGCATGTCTGTTGGCGCAGCGCACTGTTCTCTTATCGTTAGAAAACGGGAAATGAAAGCGAAGAGCAAATTTGCGGCGATTTCACGAAATAGTGAATTTGTCCTACATTTGAGGTGCCGAATTTGTTTTGCTGGTGTTATTCTTTCCTTATGCATTGTCGCCTTTGTTTTATTGCATTTCTGTGTTTCCATAATTACCATGTAAGAGTGCGTTCGTGTGTAGACGCGTCTACAGTGAAAGATTTTGTGAGATATTGTAGCTGAATGAACCAACAAAAATCTTTMCGCCAAATTAAATAATAAGTGGAAACAAGTTGACGCGGAAGTGAATAATTTTCCGTTATSTGAAAATAAAGTCATTATATACACCTGTACATAGAATTAATCGAAATTGTTTTCATTGCATTTCGAGAGTCAAGAGGTTTTGAATACTACCTAGTCAGTTAAATAAGTCCAATAGTTCATATTATTAATATACTTGTGGGCAAATAAAAGTAATAAGACGTTTTACATTAAATTTCGCGCGAAAACCCATTCGACAAAAATTTTTTTCTACGTTGGTATGRCTGTCAGTGACATTTTTCACATGAAAATAACAATTAGTCTTTAGTATACGCTAGCCTTTCTGAAGTATATAAAGTGCATTCGACGATTTTTAGGATRAATGAAATTATTTTACAAAGAAATTCCATTAAATTTTGTGTGTGGAAACAAATTTATGGTACTGAAACGATCGGAAAGTTGGGAAAGGACTTCGGTAAAAACTGTTTCTCATCAGCAAGAATTTTTGGATGGTACAAATWATTCAAAGAAGGTTGAGGAYGTGTTGACGATGAACCACGTCCAGCTTGGCCATCAACATCAACTGATGATGAACAACAAAATAAAGGAATTKKTGTCTGAGAATCGACGATCTTACAGGCATCGTTGGAATATCCCAGATAGGGATATCGCAAGGATCAGTGAAAACCATTTTTAGAATGTGTGGGAGCACGATTGGTTCCAAAATCACTAAATTTTTTCGAAAAAAAGAGTCGCGTTAACGTCTGTGAAACAATGCTTTCTGACTTCCTGGATGTCATGAAACATATTATTATTGGTGACGAGTCTTGGATATATGCTTACGATTCGAAAGCAAACGATGAATCGTTCGAATATCGGACAAAGGTGAGCCGGAGCCGACAAAACCACATTAAAGCAGGTCAAAAATCAAGGTTATGTTTACAGTTTTCGTCGATTACCGAGGTGTGGTGTACTCCGAATTCCTTCCGATTGGCCAATTGTCAACAAGATACAGTATTTGAGTCTTATGTGTCATTTGTGCGAAGCTATTCGTAAAAAGAGATTGGAATTATGTTCTTTTCCTTGCCTTTTGCATTACTATAATGCAGCGTCGTATACTGCATGGATTCTTAGTAATTTGTGCGCCAAATTTTCAATTAATATCGTGCAGCAACCACCGCATTCGCCTGAGTTAGCTCCGTGTGACTTCGATTTAAGACTTTAAACGTGAATCGATATGGAAATTGAAGGCTATTCCGGAGTTTGACTTTAACAGCTGTTTCGAGGATTGGACAAAACTTAGAGAACGCTAACTTTAACTTGAACTTGTTAATGTATATTATAGTTTGGAAGAAATATGTATTAAAAGTTCATCGATATTATCCTCGAATTCGTTTAACGAAGCTCAGTTAATCAACAAAACAATATCTGGCGATAATAATGATTGCTCCTTGGCCAGCATTCCGAGCCATCACCGAATCCTGTTCCGCATATAGTTTTAAAGACTAGCCAACTTACAAGTGCATATATAGTATATACGATTTTTTAAAGAAATWATGTAAATATTATGTATACACAATAAATGCAAACAGCTTCAAATATACTGGAATTGTCCTTGAAGTTGAGCCGCGAGATAGCCATGAAAATAGATACCGCAATAAAGTGCTCCTCCATAGCATAAAAGCAAGCAAAAAGAAACTTGTTGCTTGCGGCCTAAAACAGATAGCAAAGATGGCATGAAATTTCAATATCGAAAAGCGACGACAAAGTCAAACGAAATAATGGAGCGAATTGCCTATAAAATTATTAAAGAAAAAGTGGGCATAAGGAAATAACGGCACAAATTATGGGAAATGAAACGCCAGCGGCTGCATGAAACAATAATAACATTTTGCGTTAAAAGCAATTGTAGGCTAATGAGAGATAACGGTATCAAATTTCTTTACTACGAAGCTCTTGCATACATATATACGAACATAACTTTGCTCTACTACTTTTTGTATGTTCCGTCTATCATAAGAGTTTTTTACACTAATTACTGTAAAGTATTGTTTTTCATCGAAAATTCGGCAGTAAAGGTCAGCCACGCGTACAACCAAAATTACCAGAAATCTATATTATATRTATATTGTTGGTGAGCGGGGACATTGTGGGCAGACGAAATTTATTTAAATTTTCTGTATACAGATTTAGCTTTTTAGGGTAGGTATGATGGAGCTTTGTAGCCCAAAATTGAATTAAGTTCATCGATRCACTGTTGCTGAGAAAATCTACGTCGRAAATTGTAAATTATAATCGCGCGAAAATKTTCGCGATTTAATTWAAATTTTTGGTCGAGAAGAATATTTTAAGTTACTGTAAATAACACAAAKAGCGCTCGTATGTCAAAACATTCTTAGTATGCACAAGATCAAAAATGTCGAACCTTAGAATACAGTTACGAATTGCTAGATTGCAACACCACGGTTCCCAAATCATAAAAAAAAAAACAATCTACGTCGAAACCGTATTTCTTGAAATATTTCCTGGTTTATTTTTTTAAATACACAGCATAGTCATCGMAACCAAAAAGTTCCTTAACAATTCATATACATATGTATATTCAAAGGTCTACTAGTTATTTTTTCTGTAAATTTTTCTCCAGACTATATTAATAAATCGTAATATATTTTTTCTCCTCAAGTGTAGCTCAAATGCTTACATATAARTCTGTATAATAGGGGCTCTTCACACAAACAAATCATACTTAATCGGCCACGCGGAAGACATAGCAGCAATAATTACATACCGAAACACAGAGGAAGCCCGAAAAAAGCTGTATTTGATCATGATTCGGACGTAAACATGGCTTGACTCACGTAACCTCCAGCTTGCTATAGGAAAAAACAGAGCTACTACTGCTGACGAACAAGCACATTATTTTCGTAATATCTAAGCATGCAAACGAAAGGATATTCTCAATACACTAAAAGCAAGAGTAAGACTGGACCCTGCATTGATCTTCTGGGTACAAATCTACCCCGCCCCACGAAAGGCATCGAAAATCGYCTACTATCTTTTATTAAAAGGTTCCCACAAGAAGCGTCTTATCGTACGGAACAGACGTTTAGGAAGCCATTCCCATTGACCTTATATCTCACGAAAGAACTGTGGGAGCCAAAGAAAGCAGATGAAAATAACAAGAGCGCAATTGACCGAATAAAGAAAGACACGATAC